>NC_060125.1:484817386-485117386 GCF_021461395.2 Schistocerca americana
GCAATGAGATTAGACACAGTTGTCATGACAGCTGGACAAGAGAGGGGACAGCAGTAGTGATAGGTTTCTGTAAGTGACTAAGATGCGGAAGGTGAAATGCTGGACACATCATTCGTCTCTTCATTCATAAATTTGATGACATTATGTATAATTTCACATTCCTAACTATGAAGTACTCTGCCTACACCTACTGACCGAATGCCTTCCTTTGCACAATACAGCTACAGTGAAATCCCACTTTTTACACATTTCAAGGGACTTCAGAAAAATGTGGGAAATAACACGTTTGGGGTGCCCCCTTTCATTTTCGCACTTTATGTATATGTACATAAAAGGAATAAAAAGACTTGTCAGGTACTTGTTTTTATCTAATAAAGGTTTATTGTGTAATAAAAACTGCTGATGTAAGTGGAACTGATAACTGTGTGAGAAGTTGGAATGTTTGACTCAATTTCATATGTCATAATCAATGTTTTTGAAAGCCTGCAGCTGTCATTTGTTATTTAAATAATGAAATTGTGCACAATTACGTATTTTTTTATGCTTAGCATGACGCGTTTTGAGAATTTTTTTCTCATTGTCAAGTACAAATATGTACATAAGTGTTTTGTGTGGTGTTTGAATATGTGTTATTCTGCATTCTTGCACTGTAGTCATCTTTTTGAGGTTATCAAGTACTGCGCCTCCTCAATTACGTGGAAAATCACACAAACGCAAACTATCATTCACGTTGGTTCTTTGTGCTTCACAATGAGAATAAATTCTCAAAACACGTTTTGCTCACCATGAAGAAAATACATAACAGGCACCATATTTAAACTAAAAACAGTTCAGCAACACAAAGTGAATGACAGTGTCAACTAGCGCTACAAGTGGCCAAATGCCGAAACACGTTAAATATGGTTCGACAAAGGTGCCACAATGATAACAAAAATCTCAAAACTGTGTTTGCGGAATAGAGACAGTTTGGAAATGGTTGTGATTGGTCATGATATCTTTATTTGAACAAACCTAGTTACTCTTATCAGCCACCAACCACACTAAGTAGAGTTTGGCAACGGTGGGAGATACAGCATGAATTGTTCCAACTTTTACACATTTACCAGTTCAAATCACCTGAGTAGAGTGCCCTGGTGTCAAGAAACTTAACACGTAATATTTGTAAACACTACTGGATGGCCAAGATCATGCCAGCATCATTTTTTTCTCCACAAACATTTTTTCGTAATGTGTAAATCGCGGGAAAATTATAAATATGTTGACGCAAAATTGAGTGCAAATTAACATTGTGGAAATTTGATGGAACAATAAAAAATGTTGTAAACGGCGGGAAAACGTTAATTGCGGGAACGTAAACATGGGGCTATACTCTATACCCAAAATTGTACTTACCGAGGGCAGATGAGCAACTGACGCTGCTGCAGCTTTGTAAGAGAGTGATGTACTAAGTGAACAAGATAAATTTTTCCTTATCTGTCTGCATCCATGTTCATACTCAACAAGCCATCTTGCAGTAGTTGATGGAGGATACTTTGCTTTCCCTTTTTCTGTCTGTCGCAAACGATGCATGGAAAGAACAATTATTGGTAAGTTTCATTATGAGCTCTGATCTGTCTGATTTCATCCTGCATGGGCTTTATCACAAGATGCATTTAGGAAGAAAAAATGCATGATCGATTCTTGTAGAAACATATATTCTAGGAATTTAGGAACATACATTTAACAGTAAAACAAATAATGATGTGCAACACTTCTCTCTTGAGGCATCTGTCACAGGTGTTGTTACATGGGGATCTTTGACTCTTTCATCCTTAATAAAAACAAACACATCATAAATAGTGTTGATCTTTCCAATCTTCTCTGTTATCTATACATCCTACACTGAGGCACAACACTTATGTTGTGGTCAAACAAGGATTTTGAAAGTTACCTCCTTTGTGGGTGTGGTACCGTATTTACTCGAATCTATGTCGCACATTTTTCCGGTTTTTGTAATCCAAAAAACCGCCTGCGGCTTAGAATCGAGTGCAAAGTAAGCGGAAGTTCTGAAAAATGTTGGTAGGTGCCGCCACAAATAACTTCTGCCGCCGAATATATGTAGCGCTACACAGGGATGCTTTGCAGGCATGAAGATAAATACTTGCACCAAAACCTCTGCGTTAGCAAATAAATTAAAAGAGAAAGTAGAAGAATGTAAACATTATGCCGTGTATTCTTTCGTGTTTGCTGCTATCTCATTTCAATCCTGTCTGCCTAATAAACTACGAAACTAGAGTGAGACAACAGCAAACGCGGAAGAATATGCATATCATGTCATGTTTATATTCGTATTGTTCTTATGCTGAATAGCGATACAGTCAGAAATGAAGCACGGCAACTGACTAGATTTTTAAATATAAAATGTCTCTAATTTCTGTGCAGAATGTAATGTACTAAAGAGGTGTCTGCAAAGATTTTCAAACGGAAACAAATGTTCACTAAACTCTCGTTCAGAACACCTTCTATCATACACAGTCTATCATTTAGTTCTTGTTGATCATTATCAAAGAAAGCAGCAGTGTAAGTAACAACAAATAGCAGTCTATTGCTTTTGTTTAGCTTATGAGAACATTCCTCTCTTTTTTTTTTTAATTGTAAGCGGCGGTAGCGCGCACAAAAGCAAGCCTGCCGCGAGTGGCTACAGGTCGTAAACATGCATTATCAGAATGCGACAAACAATGCATGACACAGTACAATAATGCATTTTCAGCTTAGAGTGACGTAAACACCTACAACAAAGAGAACGGCACTTATCAGATCAAAGCAAAATAAGCAATCGATTCCAACCAGACGAAGCACATGAAAAAGGAAGGGTACCCTTATAAACACGGACAGAGTGCCTGACACACAGCAATGGCTACTTGGTAAACCTTAACTGTTAAGCTTATGACTGGAACCAAACTACTGTAGCTGTATCTTCATCCTTTCGACCTAAATTGTGTCTCATGCTGCAATGGACCAACTTTGCTTCGATTTGGAGGTACGGTCTAAAACTTTTCTCTACCCTTGAATTTTGAGTCTCAAATTTCAAGGTACATTTTTTTCCCTTGATTTCAAGTCTCATTTTTCAGGTGTGGCTTAGATTCGAGTAAATACAGTACGCTTCCTACAGATAGTCTCAATGAGTCTGACGTCTGCCTTTCGTACAGCTAGTTTTCTGTGTGGCAGCTATGTAATCGAAATAGTGTATTTCTGCTTATTTATGCACAATATGATAAGTTTGTTTATACGGAGTGTCAGCTGCCAATCCAAGTTTTGATTCGCCACAGTTGTTATTGTATTGTGCTACAATTTTGCAGCTACTTCTCTATATACATCATCATCTGCGAGCAGCGTGTTGGAACTTGCAGTAAAACCCACTAGATCATATACAAGGTGTTCAAAAAGTCTCTCCCCAGTGCAGTATGATTGTTAGCCGCGCATGCCGCATTGATTGTTTACCTGCCTGGGTTACTTCCCTTTAAGTGGATTCTCCCAATATTCCACTCTCTCATTTATCTCAGCCTGCGTCAGTAGTATTGTTGGTGTGTGTCGTTACGTGCTGACACGAATTTTTAAGTTTAGTTCCTTTGTTCGTTTGTTTCGTTTTTGTCATTGTTAAAATGCTAGCCTTTGAACAATGCCTGTTTTTAGTTGAACAAGTGTTCAAAGCTGGCGGTAAATACACAGTTTCAGTTCATCAAACATTTAATTCAGCTTTCTTGGAGACAACACTCCCACATCGCGATAATGTGCGAGATTTGATTTAAAAATTTCGAAGTACTGTTTCAGTGACAGATGCACCGAGAAGTGGTCATCCTAGCGTTTTGTCTGAGGATAAAATACTCGGTATTTCCGATAAAATGTCAATGAGTCCGAACAAATCAGTAAGAAAACTCGCCCAGGAAATCGATGTTACTGTCGGAATGGCCCCCACAGGAAAAAAATTAGAACTTTTCCTATAGAAAGTGACAGTCGTGCAAGAACTGAAAAATACTGATCATGGCAAGAAACTGCATTATTGTCAATGGTTCAAAAATTTCCTTCAACAAAATGGAAGGGATATTCTTAATGAAACGTTTTTCACTGATGAGGCGTGGTTTCATTTATCTGGGTACATGAACTCGCAAAATTCTCTTATGTGGAGTACTGCAAATCCGTTATGTATTCATGAGGAATCACTACATTCTGTGAAAATAAGAGTTTGGATTGCAATTTCTAGACATCGGATTGTGGGTCCCAAATTTTTCAACAAAACAGTAAACGCACAACGATACTGCAGTGAGTTTCATTTCGGTATATTCACTGCGGCATATGGCACGCGTGGCTAACAATCATACGGCACTGCGGAGAGACTTTTTGAACACCCTGCATATAAAATTTATTGTGAGCAACAATGGCCCTGTAACACTTAAAAATATTGCATATGCACGAAGCTACTGGTTTTCCAAAAGGTTTCTCTCTGTTAAGAATGATGTATTGTGCTCTATTTGCTAGAAACTTTACAGTTGAATTACAAAGCCAGTCTGATAATGTATATGCGGAACTATATTGAACACCTGCCATTTGACGAGAAATGTGACGTCAACCTGGGCATCAGTATCTACATCCTTGTGTGTGTGGCCGATGAAGAGCAAGCAGTATTTCACATGTTGATTCTTATTGAGGAGATTTTCAGTCTTCAGAAATACCATTATATGCAAGTATAAAGTATGTACCAAAATTCTAAAATAGATTGACTTTAGCGATGTAGGCCTATAGTTATGTGCAACAGTTTACTCTTCTTAAAAGTACAAATTACCTGTACATTTTTCCAAATGTTTTAAACACTTCATTCCTCCAGCGATATGTAAAAAATGGTGTGCTGAAAATTTATCTCTCTGAATTTTTTATATGAAAATAATAAAGCTATTTAAATAAAACAAATATTGTTAACACTCTACTTCTATATTGTTCATTTATGCATATTTATTTCTTAACATAGTCACCCTTGTGACAAACTCATTTCTCCCAGTGAGAGTTGATGCTGTCATGTAGCATTTTTGGCTTTGTTGACGGAACAACCACCTCACCTCTGCCTGCAATGCTTCATCACTATTAAAATGAAGTTCTCGAAATTGTTATTCAAGTTTTGGAAGCAGATGAAAATTGAATGGGACCAAGTTGGAACTGTATGGATAATGATTGATGACGGTGAACCAGAGACATTGGATTGTTGAATATGTCACAGCACTTGTGTAGTCTGGCATTGTTGGGCCGAAGGACCACCATGTTACATGCTACTAGTCGGAGCCCTCTAGCAGTGGCCGAGGGCTACAAATATGCAGGTATTAAGAATAGAGATTCAGAATGTTAACAATATTTGTTTTATTTCCACATTTTGATGTAAAAATTCAACAGCAATACTTCCCAACACGCCCTCATAGTTAACTGCTAGTAGGGGGGCAAGTCCTTTTGAATACTCTTATGAAGAACCTATTTTAGGTGTCCCATTGGGACCAGTAGCCTTTCGTTGGTTGAGCGATTTTAGTTAATTGTCCCATACCCTTATAGGATATTCTTGGTATTCGTGCATCAGGTGAAAGGAGGAACCATAGTACAGTCTTCCTCAGTTAAATGATTTTGTAAAATGGAATTTAATTTGTCATCCCCAGTACCACCCGCAGCTCATGGTCTTGCATAGCGTTCTCGCCTCCTGAGCATGGGGTCTCGAGTTCGATTCCTAGCAGGGTCATGGATTTTCAACCGCCCTGAAATGACTGGGTGTTGTCATCATCATCTTCATCATCCATCCCCATTACGGTCGGAGGAAGGCAACGGCAAAGCACCTCCATTAGGACCTTGCCTAGTACGATGGTGCGTGTCTCCCGCATCATTCCCCTATGCTCTGTCAAGAAGCATGGAACGTCATTTCCATCTCCATCCTCAGTACCAGAATGGCCACTGAATCACTGGATAGACCTCGATCTGTGCACTAACATAATGTAACATGGAAAGTTCTTAAGATTTTTCTGTGGGATATGGAGATATGATATTACTTCCAAATTCATCCTCTCCACCCTGCTCCAAACCAGAGGAACTGTGATCGGTTGTGCTAAACACTATCTCAGCTTTCACCTTGTATGCTGGGCTGTCTGTCTTCAGCAAATCAGCCATCACACATATAGGGTGGTCAGAAACAGTCTGAAAAGCTTGTAAGGGAGGTACAGGGTAGGTTGTGTAGAGAGATAATTGTTAAGAAAAAAATTCGATATACTGTGCGGGGTTAATTATCATGGAAGTTAGTCAATCAGGGTGTTCTTTGCACAAATTCAAGTGACCCACCAGATACCCTTAGTGTCATTTGTTCTCGTAACGATAGGGCACAAGGCTGCTCAGCCTTAGGCTTGGGTTTGATCCTTACTACTGTCCCATGTCCAATTTTTATATTTCTCTCTTGTTGATTTTAAGAAACCAAACCTTGAACATATTTGATGTCACTGCCTGTGGCAGGCCACTTGAATTTGCATGTGTAACAGCTTGATTGGCTAACTTAATTGATAATTAACTCTGAAACAGGGCAATATATCGCACTTTTTTCTTAACAATTATTTCTCAGCACAACCTACCCTGCAATACACTTAAAAGCTTTACAGGTTGCTTCTAACCACTTGGTATAGGAGCCAAGAATGGCCTCCAAACCCATATGCGGACATGGGGCAATGATTGTAGCCAGTTGCACCCTGTGCTCTCAGTAGCTGCTTGGACCCACATTTGGAAGAGTGGGAGCCCAAACCGGATTTGGCCTTCCAGATTTAGGTATTAGCAGTTTCCCTAAATTGATTGAAGTGATTATCAGGGGGTTTTCTGTGAAATGGCACAGCCTGTTTACTTCCTTGTGCTTCTTCAACCCTAACTAACATTTCGTTGCTATTGATTGTCAACAGAGCATCATCTGCATTTTGGATGTGACCCTCCAAACATTTCGGCAAGTTATTGCGTGGGCTCAGGGCTTCCATGCCAAATTGCCTACTTTTCCCGGAGGGGCTCCAACACCCAGTGCTAATGAGAAGCAAAACCAGTCCTCTGTTCTTGTCTAGATATTTCAGAGGGATAAGCTGTAGTCCCGCCTCAAGGCAACCACAGCCTAGAGTAGCAGTCTGAAGCCTGCCGTCTGTGAACAATGCAACTGTTTCTTGGATGTATACACAAGAGGCACAGTCTCTATTCATACTTACCTTGTTCAACTATCCAGTGAGGAATAATCTGTCTTCCAAGCAGTCCCTAAATATAATTTAAGTAGCACTGCTATACTTCTCCCTACTATTACTACTACGAAGTTCGCTTGTATCCACTTACACTCACTAAATATGCAAATGCTTGGAGAAAAAATAATAAACACTACGAAACACACACACACACACACACACACACACACACACACACACACACACACACACTAATAATTGTGTACAACTTCTCAGAAGTTTATTAGAAAAAGACTAGACTAAACACTATGTAGGAACACTGCTGCCATTGGCAAGATATGCAAACACTTGGTAAGGCTATAATTTTTTTTTTAATAATCTTTGCTTGTCTCATTTGTCGTGAACTGTATCCATTTGTTGTTTTATTTCTAAAATGTGGAACACACTTCCTGCCTTATCACCATGCAACACATTTTGGACCGCCGAATACAACTTTCGTTTTATTTGTTATCATGCAATATTCTGGTTTAAGTTATTGTCTTCTAGTCACTCATCAGCAAGTCTGCACTTATACTTAAAATTTACTGTAAGATAATATTTCCACTCTTCAGATTTATTCTTTTTTGCAGCTACCGCGCAACAAGACATCCACACTTCCACGGCAGTCACGAGATCCACGACTAGCACGAACACGTGGTGGTACAGCAGCAGCAGCAGCAGCAGCTGCTGCTGCAGCTGCTGCTGCTGCCCCTCTTTCCACTGCACCTGATAGTGGAGCTCTCACTTCCTCACAACGTAATATTAAGGAATCCCGTCTTGTACGAAAAGATCCACGGCTAGAAGTAAGACAGCCGTCTCCTTCCACTTCTGCCAGTCAGTTGGATGTTAAACAACCTTTAGATGCAGTGGTGCCAACTCCAGCTCCCCAGCGACACCGTGGGTCCCGTGTACCTGTTTCAGCTGTAGTTGCAAATGGCCGTGATTCAGCAAGTCGTACAGCCACTGTTACCAGAGCTGAATCTCCAGCATCGCTTGTTGTATCAAACGTAGCAGAGAAAAATGTCTCTGCAGCAGCCAGCCGTCCATCTCCAAAGAAAAGGGAGAGGGAAAGAGAGAAGGAAAAGGAGAGAGAAAGAGAGAAGGAAAAAGAGAGGGAAAGAGAGAAAGAAAAAGAGAGAGAAAAAGAAAAGGAAAAAGAACGTGAAAAGGAAAAGGAGAGGGAGCGAGAACGAGAAAAAGAAAGGGAGAAGGAGCGAGAGAAGGAAAGGGAGAGGGAGCGAGAACGAGTGGAGAGGGAGCGAGAACGAGAACGAGTGGAGAGGGAGCGAGAACGAGAACGAGTGGAGAGGGAGCGAGAACGAGAGAAGGAAAGGGAGCGAGAGGAGCGAGAGCGAGAACGGGAGAAGGAGAGGGAACGAGAACGGGAGAAGGAACGAGAACGAGAGGAGAGGGAGCGAGAGAAGGAAAGGGAGAGGGAGCGAGAGAAGGAAAGGGAGAGAGAGCGAGAGAGGGAGAGGGAGCGAGAACGAGAGAAGGAGAGGGAGAGGGAGCGAGAACGAGAGAAGGAGAGGGAGAGAGATCGAGAACGAGAGAAGGAGAGGGAGAGACAAAAAGAGAAGGACCGAGGGAAGGATCATGAAGTTGACATCAGTAGGATGGTGCCGCCAAGAGGAAACAGATTGAGACAAACTTCTCCACGAAATTCCGGCCCCGTTCCTGAACTTCCTGAACCTGACGTTATATCTTCTCCCTCGCCACCTTCACCACCACGTATTAGTGTTCCAGCAGTCTCAAGTCCTGTGTCTACTATATTCAAAGATGTGAAATCACCACGCAAAGGACGCAGTTTCCGTAAGAGACGTGAAGGCTCGATGTCACCTTCACCTCCAGGAGCTCAGCCATCTTCAGCTGATGTTGATCTTCGTGGACCACCTCCTGATAAAGTGTCAAGGCTTTCTCTCTCTCCTAAATGTAAGTTCACACAAATCCTTTTATCTATTTACAGGAAGCAATATTTCTTTGATGCTATAGATTAAGAGCGCTGCATTGTGCTATCAAAGAGCATGTGTGGTTTCTTTGACATTTTAAATGTTATCAGTGCCCTAATTAGAAGAGGCTCACCGTATAACAGGCACAGCTCCGTACAAGTATGACATATGAAAGCATAATACAGAGATAAAGAGTCAGTGTCAAGGGTGAAGGTTGAGCCACTCTTTTGATTCCCCGTTGTTGTTTGCAGAAAAACATGAAAATCATGTGGGGGTAGATAACATTGTCTTAGGGTTAGCCAGTTGAGCCTTCTAGAAGCCCATACAAACCACAGCCCCAGTCCTCTACTACATAGAATCTACTAGAATTTCAAGTCATAGCCTGATCAAGGAGATCGTGCCTTCTCATCATTTTAGATTTTGTCTAAATTTCTGCTACATGTAGGTCTTGCAAAGAAATGAAAGTGAGGGAAATCGGAGCTCCAGATGGGCAGGTGTTTAAAAAAAATTTTTTGGCTTGGGGGCGGGTGAAGCATGAGTCATTTATGTTAGCGTAGTTTCTGGTCAGCTGTTGGCACAGTGGAAAAAGTGTAGGATTGTAAAGGAAGCATTGTGAAGTCAATTCCCCATGTGGAAACTTGCTTAATTTCTAGTTTGAATGTTACTTGCTCTGAAAATTACCATAAATAATGCTCCATATATTGTATTTATTACTGTTTTCATAAAAGGCATGAAATGAAGATGTGAAGGAAAATTTGAGATTGCAAATAAATTTCCAGGCAGAGATTGCAAGGTATACATAAAAACTTCAATGGTTTTACAGATGATGATTTACAAGTGCTGGGGTTATAATTTGCAGAGTACTAGTGGAGACTGTAAGCTTAACCCTTTCATAGAAATACAGGGTGAGTCACGAGGTTTTCTCCCGGTTTCTGGAGGGTATTCCTTAGGTTATTTGGAACAAAAAAATGCAAATAAATTAATGGGATCAGATCCACAATTAAGGAGATACAGTAATTGAGAAATTCAGAAAAGGCAGAAAAAACTTTTATTTTATGATTTCACTATCAAAAATGCATACAATTTTGTAGCAGTCTCTTGCATTCAGAGTGGATTTAAAGCAAATGTTCAAAATTTCCTCCCTGCATTTGAAGACAAAGATTCACATGGGAGTGAATCACACAAGTAGCATTCCAGAATTTCAAATGCTTGTTCCTTATTGACGTTGTGGCATCAAAAATGCGTTGCATCAATTCTTCTCATGATTCCACTTCAACTTCATACATAATGTCTTTCATCCACTCCCAGATGCAGTAATCTAGGGGTGTTAAATCTGGGGATCTTGCAGGCCAGTTGATAGGGCCACACAACCAATTCATTGCTGTGAGAATTGCTGGTTAAGATAAGCTGTTACCACACTGGAAGTGTGCAGGTGCCCCATCATATTGGACGTACATGTGGCATCTTGTTTCCAGAGGAACATCTTCAAGAAGCTGCTGTAAGTCTCGTAAAAAGTTACCGCACATCTGACCATTTAAATTTCTTGGGAGAATAAACGGCCCCAGTAACTGGTCACACACATCATCACACCAGACGTTGACACAGAATCAGCATTGAAATTGAGATACTACTGTGACATGGGGATTTTAGTCTGCCTAGACATGCATGTTGTTGATGCCGTCTCCTGTAAAGGTTGCCTCATCACTGAACATTATTAAGTGATAGAGCTGCCGATTTCTATTTAACCAGTTACAAAAGTGCAAATGGTTGGCACAATCATGTGTCTCTAATTGGTGAACTTTCTGCACATGAAAAGGATACAGTCCAGTCTCATGAGGAATCCTACATACCTTAGATTGTGAAACGTTCAATCTCGTAGCTAGGCGCCTTGTACTTGAACGAGGACTGCGCTCTACTGAATTAAGAGTGTTTTTCTCTTCTTGAACCTCACAATATGTTTCGGAGTGAATATGAATACTGGGAAGAGTACCAGTTTCTAACAATGTTCGATATGTGCTACTGAATTTTTGGCACTCGGAATCCTACGATTAGTGTACCGATGGTGATATTCGGCAACAGCAGCTTTCGCATTACCGTCAAGAACCCTAAAATGTACACTCTCTCTCCATACTCCTGCAATGAAAACGTCAATGTCATTGCAGAAGGGCAATAACAGTAAACAGTGACTGCAGCATCAACAATGTGGCTGTTATGCACTTGTCTGCCTAAGACTGATCGTGTGTCCTGTGAACACAAGTGTAGTGCTCCATACACCGTGTGGCATGTTACGGAACTCTGTTGTACCTCCTTTATTATGGATCTGATCACATTACTTTATTTACATTTTTTGTTCCAAATAAACCAGGGAATAACCTTCAGCAATCGGGGAAAACCTCGTGACTCACCCTGTATATTTGCAATCCCATACTTACCTGTGCCTTTCATTTTCATGCTTTTTATGAAAATATTAATAAATATGATAATTGAGCTATATGTATGTTTATTTGCAGTGTAAATAATGTAAAAATTGAAAACAAAAATTTTTCCACATAAGGGGTAGACTTCACAACCCTTCCAATACCGTTCCGTACTCTTTATGTTGAGTCAGTTGCTTCCTGGAAACTATTCTTAACATAAATGGTTCAAGTCTTCCCTGACCTGAGCCAGAAATTCTGTTCTCTTCCTGGGGCTCACACTTCCATCACTTTCATTTCTGGCCAAGCCATGCATATACAATAAATCTGGATGACATCATGGTAATAAGTAGATGCAGTCCCCTTGTAACACTTAACTATTTGAAAAACCTCATTCAGAATTAACAACTCTAAAACCTTAGTCACCTTTTAAATCTGTATGAAAAATATTCATAATGTTTTCTTATAATTTAAAGTCTTTAATAAATTTAAAAGTGCATATGTTCATACACCTTTTGGAGCGGCTGCTCCGCATAGCCTTCAACTTCACAACTTAACCTGCACAGGTAGGATATTACTGAATTTATTCATTAGGTGGTTTAACAAGTAATTTTAATCAGTAGGAGTCAAAATAATGAAAGGCTTAATATGTGTGTTCATTATAGACGTGAGTTAGTTAATACAGAGCTGAACCTTAACTCAAAGCTTGAATTAACAAATGTTGGTGAGCAAGCTTAGGCTCCTTCCAACTTAAATATCAGTTGTAGCTTTATAACACTGTAAATCATTTTGGCTAAAATTTTCCATTTAAGTGATACTGTCATACCAAAGGTGGCTAATAGTTTGATATAGCCACTCAAGCTGTAATCTTATTTAAAATTGTAGTAGTAATGGAGTAGTTCTGTGTTGTTTGCTTTGTCTGTAAGGAATATTTGATGATTATCTTTCTTTAATTAAAAAAAAAAATTTGCATTGTTCTTGCTTTGGTGCAAATTAAAGCATTTGAAATACCCCTTCTTAACAGAATCTGTATAGCAGACAATTGTGTTTGTTTCTGAATGAATAACTGTGATAAAACTTTGAAGACTGTCATATTCACGTAAATGAGATGCTGGTACCATTTTTTAAAAACTGTTAGTTACAATCGCTCAGACCATCAACAGGTTTCAGATTATGCCGATTCAGCATCATAACTGCTACTGTGTTGTCACTATTAAAATATAACCTTTGGTATTCTTTGAAAGGTGTAACCAAATAAGAGATACACAACATAACAAAGGGATACTCATATGATATCAGTCACAAATTGGGAACAATGGAGCTCATCACAAGTGATACTCATTATTGCCATCAAGGATTAAGTGATATGTACAATTACTTGAATGTAGATGTCAGTGCCATATGAAAAGTGTACCAGCATTGACACCTGTGTTTATGGAATGCCTGTTTGGGTTATATGTATAATATTATAATGAGAATCTCAAATTATAGTTGTTAATGCCAGAGTATATTAGTAGAAATCAGTTGCCCACACATCTTAACCATGAACTAAGAGTTGGTTGAAACCCGCAATAAACAAGTGGGGACTTCATGAACATCAGTAAAATATATTGGAAAGACACCCAGGAGGAGTGTTTATATAACAATAAACAGAAGCATTAACTGTTGAAAGGTCCCCTATGAACTAAATAGACAAGGGTGGCCAAGGTTGGTGATTTAGATTAATAAATGAATATTTCAGCAGAACGACAGATTAACACCCTGGATGCACGGTCATTCAAAGATAGCCCAAACTTGATAACATGGAAATGCAGTCAGAATATAGTAGTAGTAGTAGTAGTAGTAGCAGCAGCAGCAGCAGCAGCAAGCGGTAACTTTAATATGCCCATTAACAACTGAGAAAACTATGCATACATTACTGGCAGTAAGAGCGAACAGTCCTGCAAAATAATACTGAAACCATTGTCTGACAATTACCATGAGCAACTAGCCCAACAAACCGCAAATGAAATAATTGTTTTAGACCTATTGGTTATAAACAAGCCCAAGGTTTTCAAGAGTATCACTATTGAGGCAGGGATTAATGATCATGGTGCCTTTGCAGGAACCATGGTTAGCAAAGGCAAAAGAGTCATCAAGAAAGCTAGGAGAGTATCTGTGTTTGCTTGAACTGATAACCTCA
Source organism: Schistocerca americana (assembly GCF_021461395.2). NCBI lineage: Eukaryota > Metazoa > Arthropoda > Insecta > Orthoptera > Acrididae > Schistocerca > Schistocerca americana. The sequence continues at coordinate 484,831,176 of NC_060125.1, forward strand.
TCTTGATTGAAGGATGAGCTGACATTGCCTAGTTCAGATCTGGCAAACGCAGAACAATTGTGGTTAAAGCTGAAAATTGGTATAAACTGCAGCCTGGATAATTGGGTTCCAAATAAAGTAATCAAATCCCCACCCTGATTTAATGTTACCATCCAGAGATTGTCGTGAAAACACACTACAACACTCTTGCTGCAAGAGAGATGCAGGGAATCTGATGGAGAAAAGTTACTTGCAACTCTTACATCCTTAAGTTGGGGCCAAGCGTGGAACCTACAGTAAATTTCACAGTCAGTTCCTGGCAGAATACCTATCATAAAATCGTAGGAATTTCTGGCCGTACATGAAGCCAATGAACATGTCCAAACCTTCAATTCAATTTATTGTGGATATGTGTGGTCTTGAAACTTCAGACAGCAAGTAGGCTTTGAAGTTAACTTCTTTCCTAACTTGTATTTCTTGAGAATCTCATGGGTAGTGAATAGTCCCAAGTGACGAGAAAAGAGTTCAGTTTGCTCCTGTTTACAAAAAGGTTAAATAATCAGATGTACAGAATTACAAACCAACGGTGGACTTCAGTTTGCTACAGATTGCTTTTGTTGAGTCTGCATAAGATGATCCCCAACAGAATGGCAGTGCTGTTGGGCTTTTAACTCCAAAGCTCAAACAGCTGCAAGTGAGAACAATAGCCATCTATAGAACTATGGCAACACTGAGGTGTTGCCTTACAGATGTTTACAAAAATCGTGTTGCGTGATTGAATGAGGCAAGCACATGAAGCAGCTGTGCCCAGTCCATTGCAACACACGGAGATCATCTTACAACAAATCGACTGTAAAGCATATTCTAAACTCGGACATTAGGATGTTCCTGGAGGAAAACAAGCTTCTTTCAATGACTCGGCATTGATTTAGGAAGGAACACTTTTGAAAAGCAGCTTTGCTTTATTCATAAAGATGTTTTGCAAACAGTAAATGAACAGTTAGATTCAGTTTACTTAGAGATTTCTGAAAGGAGCTGACGACTAATCAAGATGTGATAATATGGAGTAGTTTCATGAACATGCGATGGGCTCAATGAATAACTGAAGCCAGGAGGTTATACTGGACAGTGGATTCTCCATAGAAATGAAAGTTTATGCAAAAGGAGTGTAATATCACTTCTAATGTTTGTAGTGGACATAAATGATGTATCAAATAGGATCAGCACCACTATAAGATCGGTGTACAAGAAAGTATCGTCGTTGGACAATCGTATGGAATTGCAGAAAGATTTGGACAAAATTTATACTAGGGATAATGAATGGTAGCTCTTATTAAATATAGATAAATTTAAGATAACACATACAAGAGAGAGAGAACCTTTTGGAAACTAATAGCCATGAGGTGTTGTCGCACAAACTGTTGCACTGCTCGTACAGAAATGGCATAAATGTGAGCATCACCACTTGTCATTATTTCTTTGTATAAATGTATTATCCTTAGTGTATAGTAAAGCACATTAAACTGTGTGGAAAAAGTTGCTGTGATCACATCCATGCCATTTCCAGTCAGTCTTGGTTAAAATGGTAGTCTAATTTGAATGTATGCCACTTTTTGCTGTGTAGTCTCCGTTGGGAAGCTGTGGGCAAGTTTTTCGATATATTTAAATCTAATTTTGAACCCATTTTTCAAATTGCTCAGACAGTGCAGGATTAAATGCTGTATGTTTTAAGCAGTGTGAATGTTTTGCACAAAATTACAGCACTGTTTTGAGTGGTCTAGTTGAATTAGATGTCACCACATTTTCATGAGATTTGATATACTCCCGACATCATCAGAAGCTGCCGCATATTATTTTCAGCTAGATGTGGCGTAGCCATTGAGATTATCTTATCCGTAAGTCTACTATAAAGATATAAGAAATCGCACATTAAACTGACAATTTTCTTTTCCCTCTTCATAATGTGCCTCAATTAGTTTGATAATTTGTGGCTTTCTTTATTTTTTAGCTGATTTACACCATTTAAATTTTGAATAGTTTTTCTAATCATCATTTTCCATATTGCTGCTTTCCACAGTTCAATCTGGTTATCCCTACTCCTCTCATTAATAAATTACAGGTTATTTATCACCTCGTGTTTCATTGTGTTAACTGACCAACTTCTGTTATGCATGTCTCCGCTGTCTTTGCCATTTCATGTAATGGGTTTTAAATAGTAATCTGTGTGTGCTGTGAACTGTGGCAAGACTAATACTAGCTTTTTCTAGCAAATATGAAGAAAGTTTCTTAGCAAGGAGATTCTTTAAGGACTATGTTTCAGTCGTCCATTGCATCAGCACAAAAGAGAGATGGTAGGATTAAACCAGGAAGAAATCAGTTATGAAATAAGACAGCTTTGAAAATCAAGTAAGTGAGAGGTCATTCAACCCAAGGGAAATACTGATGTAAATTGGAATAGTAGATCAGAAGAAAATGTGCAGAAACAGAGAAAAACAAAGGAAACAGCAAGAAGTGAGAAGTAGTACTGCAGAAAGAAAATGTTATGCATGAGATGTAAAATGCAGAACAAACACAAAAAAAAGGAAAGTGGTTATGTGAGCAAAAAAGTTGCAGAAATGAAAGGAAATAGGAGACATAGAGTGATAAAAGTTGTTAGCTCAAATCGAGATTTGAAAGCCAGTGGGAACCTGTTACAAAATCTGCTTTCCTTGTGTTATCGCTATATAAAAGCTCCTCCTCCTGGATGTCTTTCCGATATACTTTACCGGTGTTAATGAAGTCCCCACTTGTTTATTTCGGGTTTCAACCAACTCTTACTTCATGGTTAAGACGTGTAGGTGACTGATTACTAGTACACTCTGGAATTAACAACTAATATTTTGAGATTCTCATTATAATATTATACATATAACACAAACAGGCATTCCACAAACACAGGTGTCAATGCTGGTACACTTTTCATATGGCACTGACATCTACGTTCAAGTAATTGTACATGTCACTTCATCCTTGGTGGCTCCATTGTTCTCAATTTGTGACTGATATTATGAGTATTCCTTTGTTATGTTGTGTATCTCTTATTTGGTTACACCTTTCAAAGAATCCCAAAGGTTATATTTTAATATTGACAACATAGTAGCAGTTACGTGTTTAGCACTGTTGTGAGGGCTGTCACACCAGGTATGTCAAACTTTAGCAGCACAACCAGTTTATCAGATTAAAGATCATCTTCAGACTTGCACATAGTGTTGACATTATTCGGCTTTTGAGATATTAACTTCTGTGTACCTGAAGGTGCTCTGTAATTTAACTGAAGCTCGTTGTAATAATATAAGAATAACATAGATTGTTTGGTAATGTAAGAAGTGTGACACCATAATTTTTGACATAAATTGTTTGCTTGATTTGTGAATGTTTGTCGTATTAGAGAAACATATGTAATCAGCTATTTTAACTTTCCAGGTGTAGAGCCCCATGTTGATGCCGAAACAAAAGATGTGGATTTGAGGCCGTTAACACGTGGATCTCCCTCAAAGAAGAGGCAGTCTGCTGAACGTTCTGAACAGCCACCTCTTAAGAGGTCTAAGGCTGAAATGATTGATGTGTAAGTACTTAATGACATGAGACAATAACTGCTTAAGTAAGGTATAACAACACAAGATGTGACTCAGGAAAAAAAAATTGAGAACGCTTTGACTTCCATAATACAAAACTTATTTATTCACTGTTAAAAATAAACTGTTGCTCAAAATGATGCAACACACTCTTGTGAACGAGCATAACATGTTGAGAAACATTATTTGTTGCTTTGTAAATGGAAAGTTTTTTGCTTATACTCTTTGAAGTTAGAAGTCTTCTTGTTACATTTTAGCTTGAAATTAATGGGCTGGATGGTATGACTTACTGATATTTCTGAGTTTGGTGTTAAATATCAAGAACTTTCTGTGCATTATATTTATGCGCTAACGCTAATACGGGACAAAGATTTAAGTGAATTACAATAAAAAAAGAGCAAAATTAGTATTTTCTTGACAATCTGCAATTTGTTAAAATATTTAACAACAAAAGGTTTGCAATTTAAGAATGAATTTCTGTTAATGGTTGCCACCCTTGTACAAACCTGATTTATACTAAGAAAAATCTCTCTTATTTCGTTTTTGGAAGAGTATAACATTTATTGTGGGAGTTCATAGTGTCACATGGCTCGTCTCATTGAAAGAGAACGTAAAGATTAGCAAATAAAAACCTGTCACCAGCAGCTGGGAAAAGCTGTACTTCAAATATCATTAAACTGAAAGGAAAATTATGACAAATTGTGTGACAACTACAGTAAAACCCTGAATTTTAAGGAAATCCTTCTTTTAACTAATATTTGTCTGCCCCAGCAACATTCCCATAAAAACAATGTTATTTCTCCTGGCTTTTAAAGAGCTCCACTTTAAGAAAAAGTCCACTCTGAAAGAATGAACATGAAGCATTTTGCAAATTGAACGTTCGAGTGAGTTTCTTATTCCTTTCCATGACATATAGGTCATATTTAATGTAGTGTGATGCAGTAAATGGTGATAGATTCAGCTGGTTGACACATGCCTAGATCGTTCAGCAACTCGACTTCCCTTGTAGTGATACTGGCAGATGAGTTTAAAAATATTTGAAATACACTGAAACCCCGCTTTTACACTTTTCAAGGGACTTCAAAAAAATGGTGTAAAGGGTGGGAAAATGTAAAGTGTGGGAAATAACATTTTAAGCTGTAAAAGTTACGTATAGGTTACCCCCTAGCATTTTCGCACTTTTTGTATGATCTAGGTACATAACAGGCATCAAAAGACTTGTAGGGACTTCTTTATTATCTAATAACGGTTTATTATCTAATAAAAACTGGATTTGATAACTTTCTGGGAAGTAGAAACATTTGACTTAATTTCAAACATCAAAATCAATGTTTTTCGAAAGCCTACAGCTGTCTCATTCATTATTTAAATAATGAAATCTGCACTAGTTATGTAGTTTTTCATTCTTAATGACGTGTTTCAAGAATTTCAAGTGCAAATACATACAGATGTAGTTTGAGTGGTGTTTAAATATGTGTTATTCTCCTCTCATGCACTGTAGTCATCTATTTGTTGTTATCAGGTAGTGTGACTCCTCAGTTATGTGGAGTGGAGAACCACACACAAGCAGCCTATCACTCATATTGTTTGTGTAACATCACAAAAAATAATATGAAAATACTGCACCTGACAGCTAGAATAAATTCTCGAAACACGCTTCAGTCAGCATGAAAAAAATTCGTAACCGGTGTTGTGTTCAAACTAAAAATATTTGAGCAATGCAAAGTGAATGACAGTGTCAATTAGAGGCCAAACGCCGAAATGTGCTAAATGTGGTTCGACAAAGGTGTCACAATGATCACATCAATCATGAAACTGCATTTGTGCGGTAGATAGCTTGGAAATGGTTATGGTATCCTTATTCTAAGGAACCTAGTCATTCCCATCAGCCATCATGCCAAGCAGTGCTTGGCATTGGCGGGAGATACGTCATGAATTGTACCAATTTTTATACTTGTTTACCTGTTCAAATCCGCTGAGTAGAGTGCCCTGGTGTCAAGAAACTTAACCATGTAATGTTTGTAAACACTACTGGTCGGCCAACATCATGAGAGCGTAATTTTTTTTTTCTCGACAAATAGTTTTTTTTGTAATGCATAAATCACGGGAAAATTACAAATATGTTGACACAAAATCAGGTGCAATTGTGACATAGGAAATTTGACAGGAACCATAAAAAATGTCGTAAGTGGCGGGAAAACGTTAATTCCGGGAATGTAAAAGTGGGGTTATCTTGCAATTTCCATGCGACTTAGGTCACGTAGTATGACGTCACAGTCATTGAGTCTACGATGTACAAGAAGTGTAGTTTTTGTTTTCTGAAGTGTTTATCAGTTTTGCTGTTGGGGAGTTATTGCCTGCAAATGTGGGAAACTTACCTTACTGTTCAGCAAAAGCTGACGATTGTCTGCGATGTTGATGACAGTTGTGACCTAAATCTTTTCAACATCTTGAAGAAATAAGGTTTACAATCATCTATACGTGTGGCACATTAGGAAAGAAGGCAGCATTCTTAAGAGCCAAAGCTAGCGATTCCTGTGGATCCAAAAAGAAAGAACATTTGTGTGTCTACATCAGTGATGTGGAAATTTATTCTTTTAAAGTAGTGGGTTGCTAGTCCCCATTGGGCGCCACCCCAGGTGGCAGATAGGGGAAAGCCTCTCAAATATGGGTGGTATCGGAGAAATGAAATACCCGGGGTGAACCAAAACTGGCCACGTGGTAGCGTCTGCACTCTAGTGGAGCGGCCTACCAAAGGCTTCTGTACCCCATGTCAGGGGCGGCTGGAAATTATATAGCCAATCTGTTCTGAAGCAAGCCTGGTGATTATGCTTCTCACCTTCGAGTTATGTTGTGTGACATTAATGTTAAATTTTCCGGAGTAATAGCCCCACAGTCGGATCTCCCGGTGGGAGCAACTTTGACGTCCCAAACACCAAGAGGTGCTGAGAAGAAGATACAGACTCTTCAATTCTGTACATATAACTGTCGCTCTCTAATAGGCAATGACAGACTAGAAGAGATCAGAAAGAGCTTACAAAAATCAACTGGAGTATTGTTGGTGTAAGCGAAGTACGCCGAAAAGGGGAAGACTGTCTCCGTTTGCATTCTGGCAACCTGTTTTACTTTTGTGGCGACCCAGAAGGAAAACTCAGTGGAGTTGGGTTCTTGATCAACAAGAATATTGCTGATAGAGTATCTGTCTTAGAAGGAACTTCCAGCAGGACAGCTTGAATGGTCCTGAAGGTGTCGAATGGGTATAAAATACAGATTGTTCAGGTGTACGCTCCCACCTCAAGACACCCTGACGAAGAAATTGAATCCTTTTATGAAAGTCTGGATAGCACCTGTAAAAAAAGGTAGTGATTGTCACTTCCAGATGGTCATTGGCGATTTCAATGCAAAAGTTGGCACCAAGAAACAAGGCGACACAGTGGTGGGCAACTATGGGATTGACGACCGAAACGATATAGGTGAGAGATTAGTCCAGTTCGCTGAGTACACCAATATGTCCATCATGAATACGTTCTTTGAGAAGCACCCTGACCGAAAATGGACTTGGAGGAGCCCAAATTTCAGTGTCAAAAATAAGATAGACTTTATTCTGTCAAACTTTTTGCAGATCGTAAATGACGTATCAGTGCTAAATCAGTTCAACACTGGCAGTGATCACAGTCTTGTGAGAGCTAGGGTCGAACTCAATGTAAGAAATGAAAAGAATAAACTTATGAAAGGGAAGAAAAGGGTAATCAACCTCAAAAACCTGGAAGGACATTCCTCGAAATTCCAAGAAGTCCTCCAAAGCAAGTTCCACGTAACTAAAGATGGTGATTTGGCGGAAATGATTGTTTAAAGTGCACAAGAAGTCGGTGGCCTATGCCAAAAAAAATAAACAACCAAAGACATTCAGTGCCAAAACTGAAACCCTTTTACAACAGAGGAGAGAAATGAAAATCCAAACTGATCGTGACATGGTAGCGTATTCCGAACTATGTAAGGCAGTGCGAAGAGAAATGAAAACTGACATACAGAAATTCACTGAAGACACCTTACGAGCAAGCTTGGATAATAAGACAAGTTTAAAGTCAGCCAAACGCAAACTCTCAATTGATAAAAGCAGATTATCGCACTTGATGGAAATGACAGTCGAATCACTGAAAAGGAGGAGGCTTTGAAGTTCATCAGAGACTTTTATAGCAATTTGTATAGCAATCCAAGGGAAAATTTGAGTGTATCTAAATTAAAAGATGTACCTAGTGTTCCAGATATACTCCCATCAGAAGTCAAGTGTGCTCTAGATAGCATGAAGAAGGGAACAGTGCTGGGTGATGATGAGCTCAGTGTTGACATCCTCAGACTGGCAGGAGAGGTAAAAATAAATCACTTGGCAAAAGTATTTACTTCCTGCCTGCACTATGTTTCAATCCCACCATCGTGGAACAAGGCTAAGATTATTTTGATACACAAGAAAGGAAGTATTCACAATATTAAAAACTACCGTCCTGTCAGCTTGCTCTCAATTTTGTACAAAATTTTCACAAAGATCTTGTTAGACCGAATTAGTTCCATCCTAGACTCAGCCCAACCTATAGAAAAAGCAGGATTCTGAAGCAATTTTAGCACTACTGACCACATTCTGACCGTTAGTGAAGTGATAAGCAGAGCGAATGAATACTAACTGCCTCTCTGCATTGCCTTTGTTGACTTTGAAAAGGCATTTGACTCCGTTAGCCATGTAGCTGTCCTCCAAGCTTTGAGTGAACAAGGAGTGGGAGCAGCATACATTGAAGTGCTCAGGAAAATCTAAGAGAATTCTGCAGCTTATGTTAACATCGGCGAATCAACTCAAGAATTCCGCATCATGAGGGGTGTCAAGCAAGGCGATCCGATCTCCCAAAAACTGTTCTCTGCTGTATTGGACATGACTATGTCAAAGCTGAGCTGGGAAGGTAAGGGAATTAGAATTAATGGAAGAAGGCTTACCAACTTGAGATTTGCTGATGATATTGCCTTACTGGCCAAAGACTTCACAGTGCTCCAAAACTTAGTTACAGATCTTGCATCGGAATGTCAGCTGGTTGCGTCGGAATGTCAGCTGGTTGGCTTGAACATGAACCTTTCCAAAACAAAAGTAATGTCCAACAAATGGGTCCCAGCTGGAGATGTGAAAGTCAAGGACAGACTATTAGAAGAGGTCAGTGAATATGTCTACCTTGGCCAGATTATAAATATGAAGGGAGGCATAAGGCCAGAAATATATTGACGCATCAAGCTTGGCTGGCAAGCATTTGGGAAGAATTCAACAGTATTCAGATCAAAAATGCCAGTAAATCTGAACAAAGCAGTATTTGATCAATGCATTCTTCCTGTGATGACATATGGCTGCGAGACATGGACACTGAACTCGTTTACAAAAGGGAAACTTAGGACAGCACAGAGAGCCATGGAGAGATCAATGTTGGGACTATACAAGAATGGAAAGGAAAAGGGCAGATGACATCCGGCCTGTGACGAAGGTTAATGACATCTTAGAGACACTAGGTTCCTTGAAATGGCAGTGGGCTGGCCAAGTTGCAAAAAGAAAAGACAACAGATGGGCGAAGCTGGTACTGGAGTGGAGTCCGAGAGAGCACCGGAGGCCTAGAGGAAGACCACCAGACAGATGGGACAAAGACAGCAAGAAGATCGTTGGTAACACCTGGCAGAGAACAGCCCAAGACCGTCCCACTTGGAGAAGACTGCTGAAAGCCTACCTGAATCCATGACTCGAATAGGCCACATCATTTAATGATTGAATTGACTGATGATGATGGTGATCATGATGAAAGTAGTTTCAAGGACTTAAGTCGAAGCATTCCTGTAAGCGGAAACATACTGCAAGAGAAGGCATGTGAAAAAGACCAGCATTGAAAATTTCAGTGCATGAATGACTGGTTGAATTGTTAAAAAACAATTCAAAGACCGTTACATTGCCATGATTGATATAAGCTTATGAGCCCAGATACTTGTTCAGAGCTGATGAAACTGGTGTCTTTCATAAATTACTTCCTGGAAAGTCATATTCTGTTAAGAGAGAAAAGTGCCATAGAAGTAAAAAAGTAATGAAAGAATGATGATATTATGTGTAAATAGTGATGGAAGTTAAAATTTGCCTCCACTGTCAATCCCTAGTTGTTTCCAAAACACGGAAATGCTTCTTTGTGCTGAGGATTACAACAGCATTCCCTGGAGACATCGGAAATCTTTACCAACATTTAGATGCCAAGATGGGCAGCGGGAAGGAAAATTGTACTTACTACTGACGTTTGCCCACATCCTAAGAGAACATTCACTCTGAAGAATGTAAATGTTATGCTGTTTCCTCTGAACTGTGTGTATCATTTGCAGCCTCTGCCTAAGAGAACATGTACTCTGAAGAATGTAAATGTTATGTTGTTTCCTCTGAACTGTGTGTATCATTTGCAGCCTCTGGACCTGGACACAATAAATTACACTGTGTTAAAGAGGAAGGTTGTGATGAGACCCAGCATTGTACAGCCTTTGCATATGTTTGTTGCTGCCTGGAATTCTGTAACACCACAGACTGTATTAAATTGTTAAATCAGTTTTTGTTGAAGATGACGTTGCTCCAGAAGAAGAACGGAGTAGTGGAACTGATATTTCTGAAAATGCAACATTCCAGGATATTGGTGTGATGCACTGGACTTGCATTCGGGAGGACGACGGTTCAATCCCGCGTCCGGCCATCGTGATTTAGGTTTTCCATGATTTCCCTAAATCACTCCAGCCAAATGCCGGGATGGTTCCTTTGAAAGGGCAAGGCCGGCTTCCTTCCCCGTCCTTCCCTAATCCAATGAGACGGATGACCTCGCTGTCTGGTCTCCTCCCCCAAACAATCCAATCCATTGGTGTGATGATTTCCTAGCGTCAAGTTTCGATGTTGCTGTGGAAAGAATTTATATTGTCAGGAATTTATTGTAGTCTTTTAATGTAAATGGATTAATTATCACTTTTATCAACCAGCTGGGGCAACAACTTTTGACTATAAACTGTAAAGCGGGTTGACTTTGAATGCGAGGCGACATTGAACAGCAATTTAACATATTTTTAAAATAATTGCTGCTCTCTAGTGTGTAAATATGGATTTAAGGCCCAAAGTCGTTAAATATTGCCGATAATTGATACTTTCAGATAATATGTCAGTCGATATGAAGTAACACATTGTATAACAAAAAATAAAATAATTTTCTAGAAATGTAATTTCCTTCACAACCAAAAAAACATTTGCCTATTATTAGAAGCATTTTTGCGTTTAGAATTTGAAACGAGTTTTTATGGGCAAGGTTAAACACTTGAATGAACATTTACAGAAAGCATAAAATGTTAAATTTATTCTTTGGTGACGTAAAACAATAAAATATAAAGGCTTGTCTTTTAACGGGTGACTTTGAACTGCACCTTCTGTTTTCTTTGACACATCAGCCCCATGTAAAACATGTTTTAGTGAAGTTTCCTTCAAAGAAAAGTGTAAAATAGTGTTGGACATATTATCACTGATTATGATAGTACACTTCTGAGGAAATGGCATTTCAAGATGGAATCAGATGAAGTTTTTTTGTTTGGCCTAACGTTCCCAATGTGTCAGATTTTGAGAAAGATGGCATTTGTAGGATTCTATCTGATTCTAAGGTAGATAGAAGGGGAAGGCTTCATTTTGAGTTTAATCTTGATGTCTGTGGTATCTGCTAGAGTGGACACTCTTTCATGGCAACTTCCTTTCCTGTAGAGTGTTTACAGATGTAATAATTTAAAATGTGTTAACTGTTTTTTTTTTTCATTTCTTTTATTAAAGTCATACAGAGTGTTTTGAAAAGATCTGTTTCTAAATAATTTTCTTAGTTTGAGGTGATTAAAGAAAACTCATAAAAATACTCAATTTTTTTTAAATGACTTCCAAAACTATATCTACAAAATAAAATGCTGTTTCATATGATAGGGGTGTCATTTAGCAGTGCCTAATAAAAAAAAGAAAATCTAGGAGTGGGGGATAAAAATGTATAATCTGCTTTATCATATTCAGCAACACCTCTTGCAACTTTCCAAAAAGTTTAATATCAGTATCTTCAGAAGTTTCTGTTTGATTTACAAAATTGAACTTAAAATGTTCAAGATCATCCCGCTTTACAGAATATGCTGGAAGGACAGATCAAACATGACTTCATGATAAAAAAAAGAAAGATGCATTCTGTGGAACATGTAATAATTACATATTTACTGCACTTACATTTGTAGCACAAGATATTGTTAATTTTGTTCTTAAACACCGATTGTATCATCTAAACGTGATTGTATTATGATTATGGGTCACCCCTTCCTTGTGCTCTGCCAAAACCTCTATTTGAAGAAAACCTCTATGTAAGGAAAAAATATTTGGGTACTCGGAGGTTCTTTAAAAATGGGTTTTACTGTAATAGGAGAAATAGAATTATAAAGTAGGAAAGTGATTTCTTTCTCTTGATTCACAATTACTTTGTACATTTCACAGAGTAAAGAAATTTACTGGCATATTATAACTGTTTGCTTGACTGAGACATGAACTCAGTACCTTTGCCTGTTGCGAGCAGCACTCAAGCACGACTCATGACCTGTTCTCACATTTTACTTCTGACAGTACCTCATCTGTTACGTTCCAAACGTCAGAGAGAAGCACTCCAGTGAAACTTGCAAGACTAGCACTCCTGGAAGAAAGGATATTCCGGAGACGTGGCTTAGTCACAGCGTAGAGGATGTTTCCTGAATGAAATTTTCACTCTGCAGCAGAGTGTGTGCTGATATGAAACTGTTAGTCATGCAAGTTTTGCAGGCTAGATCCTGTGGAGTGTAGAAGGTAGGAGATGTGCTGGTAGAAGTAGTAAAGCCTAGAGGACAGGTCGTGTCGTGCTTAAGTGGCTCAGTTGTTAAAGCACTGGATCGTGAAAGGCAAAGTTCCTGAGTTTGAGTTCAAGTCGCAGTCCGGCACACATGCACACTCTGCTGCAGAATGAAAATTTCATTCTGGAAGTTTGCAAGTAGTTCAGTTATTTCCAATGCCCAAAGGAGACCTTTTATTAACTGCATAAAAAAAGAGTATTAAAGATATTTAGAGAGCATTAAAAGCCTGCATCTAGCATATTGCTAGTTTACGAGACTAACTTCCCCAAAATTTTATATTGTTTGTTGTGACCTATTAAAATATTCAGGAAGATTAACATAAAATATTAACATAAAATATTTTGGAATCCTTTTAAGATACTGCAGTTCTGCTATCACCTATATGCAGTGTAAGGAAATACTCATTAACCCAAAACACAGTCTCTTCTTGTAGCTGTATTGATTATAGAGAGATGGTGTGAATTTCAATTTTTCAAATGAACTCTAATGATTTTTGCTGTTACTATTGCAGATCACAAAGACAAATTCAACGTGTTTCTCTTTGTGTGACCTGATAAGTAACTTTGAAGAACTTACAGTATGTAGGAGTAATGTTTTATTTGTCTAGAATATCAGACACATTGATGTCTTATGTGAAAGTTCTTAACTTCAGTGAAAATGGAAAAAAAATGGTTGTAGGAGGGCATTGGAACACAAAAGCAGAGTATAGAGGGACAACTTGCAATGAATGTAATGAATGAAATAAATTTTGTAACAGCCGTTGCTCATAATCCACATTTTAACTCCCGAGAAATTGAGTGGCCTCTGGAATATCAGTCTTAGTGTTGTTCATATTTTGTACCCAGGCAACTTCCATCTTAGTAATATGGCACCTCACCAGCAAATTATCCCAAGGATTGCAGGTGATGCATGGAAATTGGCTTTTCAGTTCTAATGAGACATCAGGTCAATAGATTCTTTCTTCGGTGAATTTTCTTTACCTATGAAGCAGCCTGTACAAATCATGGAAATCTGAATGTAAAAATATGCATGTTATTGGGCCTCGAAACATTAAATGATTGATGGACAGGTTGAACATAGAGGTACTGGTGTGTGAACATTTAATGTGGGATTATTGGAGACTTAAGTAATTGATCCTTACTTGATTAGAAAAACCTTGGAGGGTAACAGATATTCACAGTTCGTTACAGAAGTGCTACCAGGTCTCCTAGAAGAAATGCCTTATGAAGTATCCTTTAATGTTTTTGGCAGCAGCTTAATGGGTCTGCAGCTCCCTACATGCTTGCAACTAGGAAAGTGCTCACCCAGCTCGTTCCTGGTTGCTGGATTAGACAGGAAGACATTATCAGTCAGTCTGCATGTGTGCCTTATTTCATACTTGTGAACATTTTTCTCTGGCAGAGGCTCAAAGATGGAATCAGCACAAGGTCTGCTAACCCAAGAGGACTGAAAACGTAACGTTGTTGCAATGTGTGCAACAATATCAGTCTGTCTAGAAATCTTTGCATCAATGGCTGCAGAAGTGTTAGGCAGCAGTCAGTCATTTTGAATGCTTTGAAGTTAATGAAATTTTATTGATTTTGTAAGTGCAACAAGCGGGAGCATCCAATGAGTTGGATACTAGCAGTTCCACTTGATAACATGCACATATGCATAAGAGGGCAATAGATGTGATGTTCTATATAGATAAATCCTAAAGGAGACAAGTGACTGCGTAGTAGAAGCAGTGAGTTTCTGTGAATCTTTCAAGGAGTAAGAGTACAGCCCCCCCCCCCCTCCCCCCCCCCCCCCCCCCCACACACACACACACACACGTGCACATGTGCACACTCATTTACATTGTACCACCCTAACACACGAATCTTGAGACTGCAGTTTGGGAAGTAGACTTGAGTAAGGGGTTGATTTGGTTCAGGTGAGTATATAGAAAAAGAGAAAGGGAGTGGAAGGAGGGGTTGGGGTGGGGAAGAGCAGCTGATGCACAGAATAGGAACGCAACACAAAGACACTGAAGCAGATGAGTTCGTGTGGTATATGATGGCAATGATGATGTGGAAGAGTAGATTGGGAGAGGTTGACAGGACGTTAGGTAGAGGGTGTAGGTGCAATCGGTTAGCAGAGAATGGGGCCAGGAGGATTACTGTGGTGAAGAATGTGGTGTAAGGATAAATCTCATCTGGTGCTGGGAGGCAGGATCCAGGTAGTGCGAGTTGTGAAGCAACCACTGAACTTCAGCATGTTGTCCTCTCAGCTTGTTCCACTACTGGGTGGTCAGCTCCGCTTTTGGCTGCAGTGTGTTGGTGCCCCACATAAAATGCTCTTCACAAATTGTAGCAGAGCTGGTACATGACTTAGTTGCTATCTCAGGTGACCCTGCTTCTGGTGAGTAGGATAAGCATGTGAAAGGACTAAAATAGAACCTGCTGGGTAGGTGAATGTGGCAGGTCTTGCACCGGGACCTTCCACAGGGATTAGGCCCCTGTGGCAAATGGTTCGGGTGCAAGTGACATAGGGATGGACCAGTGTGTTCTTTAGGTTAGGTGAGCAGCAAAATACCACTAGGGAGATTGGGAAGGATCATGGATAAGAGATCCCTCATTTATAGCCATTATGATAGATAGTGGAAGTTCAAGTGGTTCAGTTACGCCTGTCTGTTGTGATGTTGAGTGATGCGGGGGGCTCCTCCACAACTGCTTCTTTAAGACAGTGGGGGTGATTAGGGGTAAGTGAGGCTATGCTGTAGGAAATCAGTTTGCAGACTAGATTTTAAGGATAGTGCCTTTGTCTGAGCTGCCACCACATACTGGGAAAGGGAATTCTCCTCTACACACATGCCATCCATGGGTGGCCAGGCTAAATGGGAGTGACTTTTGTAGTGGAATGGATGACAGCAGTGAAAATGCAGTTACTGTTGATGGTCAGCGGGTTTAATATGGATTGAGATACAGCTGGAGCCGTTGGAGGTCAGTGTACAGGAAAGTGACACGTTGGGCTGAGGAGGACCAGGTGAAGTGCATAGGAGAGATGATGTTGAGGCTGTAGAGGAAAGAGAATTGGGTGTCTTGGTCCCCAGAATCAGAAAAGAGCTTTTGGGGATTATTAAATTTCCTCTAGATGGCCCATAAAGTTGGCATAGGAAGGTGCCATGCAAGTTCCCATGACTACGCCATGGATTTTTTTATAGTGTTGTGTGTCAGGATGTAATTGGTAAGATATATGGGAGTCAGAAGGTTGTTGGGAGTGTTTGATAGTGGCAAGGTCATAGGCATGAGGGTTATTGGTGTCCGGGGAGGTGGCATAAACAGTGACAAGTAGGGATCCAGATGGTAAAGGGATGGGTATGGCAGAGAGTCGGTAAAAGAGGTGGTTTTTGTCCTTAGTTTGCGAGGCTAGGCTACAGTCAGTTGGAGGTGTTGGTGGCAACAGCAGAGATTCTTTCAGTGAGAGTGCAGTAACCAGCTACAATAGGGCGTCCAAGGTTCTTCGGGTTATGGATTTTGAGTGGATGGTGGATGTGCAGGAGGAGAAGGGGGTGTGAGGAGAGGGACGGATTCAGGTGACAGATTCTGGGATGGGCCCAAAGATTTGAGTATGGATTGGAGGCTATGTTGGACTTCAATGATGGGTTTAATATGGCATAGCTTGTTGGTGGAAAAGTCAAAGTGTTGGTGGAAACCATACGTTTGTTAGTCATCATGATGCATCATGTTAGTGGTAGAGCTTTTGCCTGCAGGGAATCTCTCTCTTGAGGTTGAAAATGACTTATTCCCTCTGTTGAGGGGTTTGTGTTCTTGGGAAGGGATGTGGGGAAGGGTGGTAAGGGCAGATTGGAGGCAAGGAATTCCTGGAAGGTAATGGGGGAGGGTCCAGTATGCTTTAAGTTTTGCTTGGCCTCACAGCCAGGCACTATCGCCCAAAGCTAGCCGGGAAACAGATTTCCTGTGCCTGTCCCCTTGCACTCCTAGTCCTCACATCACCCCCAAGAATCAGCTGCAAAGGAGCACCACTCTCAATAAACTGTATCGTCCCAGTCTGGACAGCTTAATCATATCTTTCATCAGGGCTTCGACACACTATTGTCATGCCCCCAGAAATAGGAACATCCTACTCCCAATCATTCACTCCCCTCCTAAAGTACCATTTCTCCACCCACCTAACCTAAAACTATCCTGGTCCATTCCTATGCCACACCAACTCCTAACCCCAGGCATCTAATCCCTGTGGAAGACCCACGTGCAAGACTTGCCTGGTTCATTGATCCAGTAGATCCTACTTCAGTCCTGTCACAAAAGAAGCAGAGCCACCTATGAAAGAAGACGTGTGTGGGGGGGGGGGGGGGGGGGGGGGAAGCAGAGCCACCTATGAAAGAAGACGTGTGTGTGTGGGGGGGGGGGGTTGCACTCTGTCTTTTCATCTTTTTGCCAGGCAGCACTGTTCTCACATTTCTCTGCTAGAATGCTATTCAGCTCTACTGCCTGTAAGCAAGACTTTTCATTATATACACTTAGTGCCGTAATCTTTGTGCTTCACTAAACATCACCTGGGACCTGGGTTCTTACTTTTACAGATTAGGGTTCTATACCAATATACAACATACTTTTTCTCTCACTACTGCAGCTGTAGATGTGTCGTCCTCACTGTGGCAACCTCTTGATTGTATTTTTAATGATCTGTGGACCATGATATGTATGGGCTATACTGTAATCTTTCTGCTGAAAATTTTTCATTGGCCTTGAATGGGTATCATACTAGGCTCTCAGTTCCTTTATTTGTGCATAGGGTGACGATTATTTCTGTATAAAGGTATGTGTGCCACCTGAAATATACAAGGAAAAGAAACATATTGTTTCTCGTACTTGTTTCATGTAATAAGAAAATGTAATGTGTATAATGTCGAAACAGTGGACATCGGGATATGAGAGACTACGATAGTGCCAGTTTAATGTGCAGATATTAGACAGATGTGTAAATATAATGAGAACTTTATGTTCTGAAATACATGGAACAAAGTAACTTTTGATGAATTAAAGGAGAGTGAGAGTGGAGCAGTACAAAAAATGGGTAAAATTTGCTTCAGAGTGCCCATAAATTTTTCCTGAACAGTGTGTAGTCTGATTTATGTTTTCACAATAATATGTGTTTCTGTCAGCAGCCGTTTATATGGTATGCTTCTGGGTGTTCAGGCAAGCTTTTGTTGTCATTTGATGCACAGTATCTCGATGACTGACCTAGTTGTCTCATTCAGTTGCCACGAGTTGTGCTGTTATACTGAAATGAAATGAATCGTTTGGCATTGTTGGCCGGGAGGCCCCATGCGGGGGAGTTTGGCCGCCGTATTGCAAGTCCTTTGTAGTTGACGTCACTTCGACTTGCGAATCAGTGATGATGAAGGAGGCACAACACCCAGTCATCTCAAGGCAGAGCAAATCCCTGACCCCACCGGGAATTGAAGCCAGGACCCTGTGCACGAGAAGTGAGAATGCTACAGCAAGACCATGAGCTGTGGACTGCTGTTATATTTACTTGCTGCAATCTGGTTGGAGTCCAGACTGTGAGTATAAATAACAGCACAACTTGCAGCACCTAAAGAAGATTGAGCCAGTTATCAAAATATTATGTGTAAAATGGGGAAACAGTAGCTTAGCTGAACACCAGGAAGCACACCATTAACCACTCACTTGAGAGATAACTACAGCTTCTTTGAATACTTAGAATTTCTCCCCCTGTAATGAGAGACAAAGTTTTCATGTTGGAAATAGATGTTGTCAAACTGAGGTGCCACATTTATTGTAGAGAACGGAAGCATGAATAGAGCCACTTTATTGTTGCACAGATTGTTTGGGAGTGAGGAGTTGTTTGGAAGTGAAGATGTCGATCTCCGGACTCTGGCACCCATTGCTGTAGCACCTTTAGCGCCTTCGCCACCGTCCCCAGCTGCCATTTCTCGTTCATCGCCATCACCACCAGCCTCTACAGGTGCTCCGCCTCAGTCACCAACTTCCCCTTCCGCACCAGCAGCTGCTACAGGAAAAGGCTACGAACATGGTGTAGCTGGTTGGGCACAATTAAAAGAAGCACATCCAGATGCTTATAAATCACCAGCAACTCCAGTGCCATCACAGAGTCACAACCCCACTGACAGGCAAGCTGCGCAGATGAATTTATTTGAACGGCCTTATGATAGACTGGGAAGACCATTACTGTATCGCAAACTTCAAGGTAAGCATTTTAT
Organism: Schistocerca americana; assembly: GCF_021461395.2. Classification (NCBI taxonomy): domain Eukaryota; kingdom Metazoa; phylum Arthropoda; class Insecta; order Orthoptera; family Acrididae; genus Schistocerca; species Schistocerca americana. The sequence continues at coordinate 484,849,932 of NC_060125.1, forward strand.
TATCTTCAAAATATCTTATTCCAACATTTTCAAATTCTGAAAATAATAGTAATACAATATATAAGTAGTACAGTGTTTTGTTAAAGTCAGATTTTCTGTAGTTTTTAGAAATGAAATAAATAAATGTTGCAATTAAGCAGAAACTGTAATATAGAGAGATGTGGAGCTAGACAAATAATGAAGTGAATGGTGGATATGTTTATAAGCTGGTGTTCAATTCTTTTTGTAAGTGGAAATTTTCCCCAAGTGTTGACTGCACAACTCAGTAAAGTGGGGTATGCTGTATTATCTGCACAGTGTAAGTTTTATTGGAAATTTGCAATGTGCATATGATTCATAGCATATATTTTTATAGCAATTTTAATCTTTATTTCAGAAGAGCAACGAGCTATAATTGCATCAGGTGAAGATACAGATATGAGAATGTTAAGAATGGATTCTGATATTGATTTAAATATCAACATGATTATTGCCCAGGCAGAAGAGCAGTTGAAGAGTGGCAACATTTCATTCAAAGAATATAACACATTGCTAAAGCAGGTAACAAACTTTTTATGTAAGTACGTTGGAATAGTATGTGCCAGAAGCTCCCAGCACTGGAAAGCTGCATGAAAAGTAAACTATGGCCATTCATGATTTTTTGGAATTCATATAGGGCTGAAGGGGTGAAACATTTACTTTGGTGGTTGTTGTTCCTTTTTTGAAACATCAGATATATGTATAAAATCAAGAGTGTTCAACATTCAGATGTATGTGCTATTTTTGTTCTGAACACACAAATCAAAAACATTTTAGATTGGAAGTACTGCTTTTATTAGGAAGTAGTATGTTTTGACCCATTTATAGTAGGATTTGCTCTAAAAGATCTATGAAATTTCTGTTTCGGCCCCACAGTGCAAAAATGCTACTAAGAAATTTAACAGATTCCACAAATGTATTTTAGTTATGTATAAAGAATCCCAACATCTGTGTTAGACCAGAGGGAGAGTTAAATTTGTGCTGATTAGTCTATATGCCCCAGGACAACCAAGAAATCCTGGAAAGACCTGGAAATTTTTTCAACTGGGAGAAATCTGAGAAAAACCTGAAATTTTTTTTTTTTTTTTTTAGAATGTTGGAGTTTTTCATTGTTTTAGTTTTGAGTTAAATTTTTGTAACTTTGACTGGTAAGAACTGATGTATTTTACTTTAGCCCACTATTGCAGCAATATAAGGCAGATTAGAATATAACACCAAAATAAAATTTTAGTTGCAAAGAAAATGCGTTATTTACAACAACAAAACAGTGCATACACAAGCATCTGCTGACACTACACAGTACTGCGTAACAAAAAAACTGCTTTTGATTCCTCTTTTCTCAAGGGGCATGTATCAATGAGCACGACATCATAACTGTTTACATTTCTGATAGCTCACAGAAAAATATTGTGATTGGTGGTTTGAGAAGAGATACTTTCAAAATAAATTTCCCTTTAAACGAGATGAACTACGTTACGTGTGAGACTGTACAATGAATTTTTTAAATTGTGGAGCATTAGACTACCACTAAAAATTAGACAATTTGAGGATGAGCCACTTAGAAAAAATTCAGGCCCAAAGATCAGCCAGTTATTTATTTATTTAAAATTTTACTTAAAGGGTAAAACACAATGAAAACGACAAAGTTTCAAGGTTAATTTTTCATATTTATTTCAGTTCTTTGTGTATTACAAATTATGCAATAGTGACGGAAAAAAGTATAATCATCCTAAAAAATATACAGTTTGAAGTGAGTGCTTTAGCAGTTTAACCCTGTAATTGGCTTTTCTATGGAACAATTGAAGTGCTTGATGGAACCTGTATTCAGTCAGGTATCCCATGAAATGCTCGGTGCATGGCAGTGAAATTTATATTTGTGCTTTTCAGAAATATTCAGTTGCTGCAATTAAAGCTATGCTCTTAGGATACTGCCTAACTGCATCCTTGGGAAACAAAAGCAACAAAGAAATTTTGATGACCTGTATTATATGTGAAAGCTTAGCTTTTCGTGCAGCTATATTAATTTAAACCATTGTGTGTTCACGCTACTTAGAAATCATGTAGCCATTGACTGACACATGTCCTATGCTCCGAATATCTGCTGCGTTTTGACGGCAAGATCACTTGACACGAGCTACGATTCCCTGACAGGATTGCAATGTAATACAAAAATATGCAGTGCAAATGCTGCCGCACATCAAAGATCTTTCCAAAATACGATATTTTGTGCCGAGTTTCGTTTCTTAAAGAGCTGGGAAGTTCTATGCTGGTGTATAATAGCCTCACCATTCAAAAGATTGGTAAGTTTTACAGCTTCCAGGGAATGTATATTGTCTCTTAACATGGGAAAAGTACTTTCAGCAGGTGTACAATGTATTTTCACCTGGGAAAAAGTGTATTTTTAACTGGAAAATGTGGGGATTCCCCCCTGCCCCCGTGCTCTGGCAAGTATACAGACAGTATTTTTTCCCCTTCAGGTTCTAAGAACATAACTGTAAAAGATAAAGATAAAAAAAACACAACTGTCCTCCGCAATGAAATGTTTGGAGGTTTGTGAAGCAAAAATCTATTAATATTTAGAGACTAATCTATTTCTTGTAATACACAATATTGCTTTCTAATAAGTTTCCTTTTTACAGGTAATCCATATCAATGAGATCCAGAAGCTACGTGAAGCTCAGCGCCGAGATGCACAAGAAAACAAAGAAAACTGGGGAGCAAATAATGTTCCAGTAGCAAATGTTGGAACAACTGTTAGGAGGGCTCATACTGCATCACCACTTTCTACTGATGATGCCAACAGGGATTCTAGAGGTAGTGTTAATGTTCTTGTATTATTATTATTATTATTATTATTATTATTATTAAGTGCCATGATATAAAGAAGACTATTGTGTGGTAGGTGGGAGAGATATTTGTCATAGCCCAGATCATAACATATGTCTTGCTTTAAAGGGATTTGAATTGCAAACAGTGGTAAAAGACCAAAGAAGTAAAACTGTCTTAATTTTGTGTGTATTTATTGTTTTGTATTCACTGAAACTTCGACCATGTGAAAGAATGGCTCAAAGACTTCTTAGGTAATAGGACACAGCATGTTGTCCTCGACGGTGAATATCCGTCAGGCTATCATCAGGAGTGCCCTAGAGAAGTGTGGTAGGACCGTTACTATTCTCTATGTAAATGATCTGACTGATAGGGTGAGTAGCAATTGTGGATGTTTGCCAGCAATGCTGTGATTTACGGGAAGGTGTCATTGTTTAGTGACTGCCTGAGGACGCAAATTAGTTTAGACACAATATCTAGTTGGTGTGATCAATGACAGCTTGCTCCAAATATAGGAAAATGTAAGTAAATGTGGATGGGTAGGAAAAACAGTCCTTTGATGTTTGAATACAGCATCAGGAATGGGCTACTGATACAGTCCCCCTTAAATACCTGGGCATAATGTTGCAAAGCAGTGTGAAACAGGACCAGCATGTAAGGACTGTAGTGGGGAAGGCGAATTGTAGCATCAGTTTATTGAGAGAGGTTTTGGGAAGTGTGGTTCATTTGTAAAAGAGATGGTGTATAGAAAATGAGTGCGACCAGGGGTGCCCAAAGATTCTCATGTCCGTGGGGGCGAAAAATTTTTCCCGTCATATGATTTAGAAATATTGAGGACATTGTCATCTGCTCATCATTTTCTCCAGTTGGTTTCTGCAGTGTGCTGTTGGTGCATGGCAAGTTTTATAAACATAGAGAAGCTAATAATACAGTTACAATAACAACAAGCTTTAGATTCCCAGTTTTATATTTCCCGTCATTTACATTCTGTTCTGTTGATCCCATCGTAATCCCTATTCTGTCAGTTAATTGTTTTCTTACCATAAAAATTTTGTGCAGATTGAACCACTACTACAAGCTTCAACATATATTTTCAAATTGATTTATCTGGAAACTTAATCATGTTTCTGCTCATGCACTACCTTTAGGATAATGCAGAAGGATTTAGGATAATGGACGACTGTACAGTTTAATTTGCAACATAAATATTTTTGGGTTCTGTGATGAAAAATATTGTTGGCATTTTAAGAGTACTTTCAAAATGTTTCCACCATGTTTACTCTAAGCTGCACTAAATCATCAGAACCATCATCTGAGTTTGGTTTTATTTTTAAGCAAAAAACATTTGATTTCAGCATAGCATGATTAGTTTGTATTACGCATTATTCTTATTGACTAGTTGTTCTAAACTTTTACTTTAGTTTGTCATGATTCTAATAAAATTACTTGTCTTTTCAACTGCATCTTTTTACGATTCGGATTTCATACGAATTTTTTGCATATTTGTGAAAACTTTTGAAATTGGTGGATGGATGGCTTATGAATGTGCCGTGATACTGCTGTGTGTTGTTTGCCGCTCAGAAAAGTACATACAACATAGAAAGCGCACCTTTAACTACTCTGCAATAAACCAGAGGTTCCGAGATCTTTTCTCTCATGAACTACGTGCCAATTTTTCCTGTTTTGCATGGACCCCATGCTGTTCGTATATTGAATTTTCACAAATTCATCAACTTTAAATACTTGTTTGACAGTTGATACGGTGTTACTTACTTTGGCATGCTTAATTGTAAAAGTGTAGAGTGAAAAACATGTTAAGTTTTATACATTTATTACTTCAGATGGCACAAAATGCAAATCTGGATAAATTAATACGTAAATCTTGTAGTGGGAAGGATGATGAGCCAGTTGCTTAGCAAATTTTCGGTATTTAGCCTCAGTTTAGTTACGTTTAACCTTAAATCCCCTTGGTCAGTGATTCCAATCTCTTTCTTGTTCTTTTTGTAAGAAGATTGGTAGTCACACAGAAACTCCTTCCCATGAGGTATGAAGATGGAAAAGCTATCAAAAACTTTCTCGCAATATTCCATAATATAGGATAAATAACAGGTATGTCTTTCTGAAGCCAGAATTGCTGATATTCCTTTTTTAAGCAGTACTTTTTAAGCTTTTAATACATATTTTAGTCAGTTCTTCTTGTAACATGGCATCCGTTTCTTCAATATTTTAGTGTTGGTAGATCACCTACTGTGGTGTTTCTATAGTCAAAACATCCTCAAACCTAGTTTGAACGTCTTTGAGAAGGTCATTTAAATGTTGAATGTAGGTTGAAACATCTTCAAACAGGCAGTTTTCCTGTGACAAAATGGAAAACTGGGACAGTTTGCATTGTCCAGTGTGTTGTTTGAGTAGTTTAACTCTGGCAAAAAAAGCTGAAATTGTGGACTTGTGAGAAAAATCTTGTCAAACATAAGCCACTGTACAGACAGTGTAATTCAGAGCGGAGGAGTTATTGATCACAGTTTTCATAATTTTCTTCACATAACTATGCAAGTAATCTAGGATTCAACACATTGCTTCGAAATTTGTTTAGTGAATTAATGACAAATTGAAGAGAATGATGCAATAACCTGTTTAGTGCATTAATGACAAATTGTAGAGAATCATGCATTGTATTACAAACATCTTGGGCATGTTTTTGTTTTAAATGGCTTATAAATCCACAAAAGTAAGGACAAGTGCTCCATCTGCTGCCACTGATATCCTAATGGATAAAGGGCTCACTTTTTCATTAAATAACATTTCAGAACATTAAATATTGGTTCACCTTTAGTTTAGGTTGTTGCAATTCTCATAAAGAGTAGCTCTTCATAGATTTCTTGGTCCACAACAAAATGAATGTATACCAATAATAATGATTTAGTAGCAGGTAAAGTTAACTTATCCATTTGTGGAGATAAAGTTAACTCTTCCGTTTGTGGAGAGAAAGGGGTCATTTGTAGATAATTACACAAGATATTTTCAGAATCGTTACTTATTTATGTCTCTGAACTGTGTTGTTGCGTTGCTTAACACTTGGTTGGATGTAAGGCACATACTTAATTTTTAATACACTGTCTGTTTCTTCAGATATGCACGCATATCTGATGGAACAGACATTAGTGACGATTTGCAGCTGTAGTAATATTAAGAAATTTTGTCGCAGTTGCAAATATTTTTGACATCAGCTATACTGAGCATGGAAATCGTACTTAATGATGACATAGACAGAGAACCTGCAACTTCTCACAACACAATAAATAATTTTGTATCAAATTTACCATTCAGATTAACAGTCAGCATAATTGTATACGAATATGTTAAGCCATTGATGTTGATCTTGATACAACTCTCTTTGACCTCTAATTTCCTGGGTTCCCATCATATGCACTTCTTTTTCAGACCCCAACTGGTCTGAATTGGAAACAATTTCCTTACTGAACAATGGGATAAATTTCTCTCTCTTCTGCAAATTTGCGAGCCGATTCCATTTTGCTGTGCATCATCAAGTTGACACTTCTTTGGAAATTTCTTTATCTTATGTCTTCCAATTCTGTAGCACTGCTTGAAGTTATGCAACCATCCACTGCTTCCCTTGAAATTACTGTAATCTATGTCGTACGCAATTTGATATGCATAATGCACTATCATGCGTGTCCTGTAAATTGGATTGAGCATCCTCGAAACATGAAAACCTCAATTTTTGTAACAAGTGCACCTTTCCCGCCTTGAATATCTGTAGTTTTTCTTCTGCACTACACAGTCAAATTTCTGTGGACTTGTTTGAAACCTCTTTCCATCGTGGGGGACCACAATCGTACAAAATGTTTTGAAAGAAAATTCCACTATTTGACTGTTAATTGTTCATTAATTACAACAAAATCATGATTTCGGCTCTGTAGCCATTTTCAAGAACTTTCACAACAAAGGGGCAAAGAAAATTCTGAAGCATGTGTGTACTAGGTGGCTATCTTTTGGCAGATGGTTGGATAGACTACTGGACCTGTGGCATATGTTTCTTTCTTCAAGGAGGAAGTAATATTATGTACCCAAGACATTTCCACACGCTTTACATCTTTGAGAATGCCTAGAGTTGAATAAAGTGGATCCAAAGAATATCAGAAGAAGAGAATTCTTGATTCTGCCACTACACATGCCTCTAAAAGAATAGCATATTCTTCCAGATGCGACGAACCCATTCTAAAAAGTAAGACTTCTGCTCCAACACATGAGGAAAAATTGTTATGTTCCTGTCCTCAATATTGAAGTTCTCTTTTTATTAGACCTTCTAATTGATTTGTCACAGCAGTTGTTCACCAAGTTTGTTAAGCCCAAAATTGTCAAATGTTCCTCATTGCTTGAAGTTGAGTACAACTTGATTCAAAATCAAAATAGTGATGATGAGTTAGTTATTGGCATTCAGACTTCAAACATATTGAATGATCTCCAGAATAGAGATAAATCCATTTTCTTTCCATCAGTGAGAAACTACTTTTGTACAAGTCTCCACTCTAGGATGATGTGTTAAAGCATGCTCAAGTTGCTAGGTTGGACAAAATTGAAGATGCACTGTTTTCTACCATTAGTTTTTTTCTTGGAAAAGTTTCCTATCATGTTATGCATGGAAGAGAATGAAACTACAGATGAGGTGGTGAATGAGCTTCGGAGGCAGTTTACAGCTCTTCAGGCAGATGACACTTTGGCTGCAAATCAAGATGCTGCCAGTGATTCCAGTTGAGCACAAATATCAAGAATTGGTAGAGCCAATGGACCTCTTAAAGATAACTGAATTTCTATAGTATTGCTCTCTATTCTCAACATACCCCATAGCAATGCAGAATATTAATGTGTTTTCAGCCTTGTTAAGAAAAATAGAACAGAGTTCAGGTCATCCATGTCCAAGGAATCTGTGGAGTCTTTCTATTTTGAAGACCAGGAAGTTTGATTCCTATTATGACAAAACATTTTTTCAAGATTTTTTGAAGGAAGCTAAAAAAGCCACTACTATGACTTTAAAGTCGAAGTAGCATGTGACTGGCGGTGTGCATTGTATTATTTCTTACCTGTGTTGCGTTAAACAAGTTTTATTGTGTAAAGCCTTTTTCAAATATCGCATATCTGTGTAAATTATCAAGGAAGTCCTGTCACACATTCTCCAAATCAATATTCACCATACATGCTGTTGTGTAACGTGGATTTCTTCTTGATTGTTATGTTCATCTCCAAATCATTGGCCTAAGATTTAAGTAGATGTGATATCATTGAAGTATCCTGTTTAAAGCATGAATTATTGCATTTTGTAGCCCAGAAGTGTTGTTATTTTTATCAAGCGAGGATATGTCAAAAATCACTATACATTATGTTTGAAAAAGAACTCCCTAGTTTTAATGTGTCCTAGAATCTGTACAAAGCGACATACACTATACTAGTTTGTGGTGTATGATTCATCAACTGTCCAAGTTTGGCAGGTCTGCTTGACCTTGAGACAGAACCAGTGCTGTTTTTCCCCCTGTTCCCTCAGTTCAGTCCAGGTGTGCGTGCAGTGCTATGCACAGCGACTCGGCAACAATTTGTACTCTGCAAAAGAAAGTGCAATGTGTTATTTGGCTTGTGAAAACTGAGTCAGTTATAACAGTGCAATGTAATTTTAGACATCAGTATGGTGGTGAACCACGTGACTCTTCCAAAGTTAATGTGTGGTTTTGTTTGATGGAAGATCCTGTGGTTAGTCCTTTTATTTTTGTAGAAAAAGAATAAATGGGGACATTTACTGTGACATGTTGACAGAGTACGTCTTTCCCTAAATGGACAATATTGAGGCAGAAAAGGGGCTTGTATTTTTCCAATAAGATGGTGCCCCGCCTCATTACAGTAAGTGTGTGTGTGTGTGGGGGGGGGGGGGGGGGGGCCCTTGGCAGTCGCTTTCCAGGAAGGTGGATAGGCAGGTCTGGCCCATTACCTTGGCCACCACAACGCCCAGACTTAACCCCCTGGACTTTTTTTTCCACATAAAAAAAAGGTTGTGTACAGTGAAGTGATAAGACACATCAATCATTTAGAGAAAAGAATTGTCACAGCAGTTGGGACAGTTACAGCTGAAATGTTGGCGAATATGTGGCAAGAGCAGAATGGAACATTCCGCAGATCTCACCGACTTCGAATTCGGTCAGGTGATTGGGTGTCACTTGTGTCATATGTCTGTATGCGAGATTTCCACACTCCTAAACATCACTAGGTCCACTGTTCCGATGTGATAGTAAAATGGAAATGTGAAGGGACATTTACAGCACAAAAGAATACAGCCCGATCTCCTCTGTTGACTGACAGAGTGTGCTGACAGTTGAAGAGGGTCGTAATGTGTAATAGGCAGACACATATCCAGACCGTCACACAAGAATTCCAAACTGCATCAGGATCTATTACAAGTACTATGACAGATAGGCAGGAGGTGAGAAAATTTGGATTTCATGGTCGAGCGGCTGCTTGTAAGCTACACATCACACCAGTAAATGTCAAACACCTCTGGAAAATGTTGTGTGGAGTGACGAATCATGGTACACATTGTGACAATCCGATGACAGGGGGTAGGTATGGCGAATGCCTGGTGAACATCATCTGCTAGTATGTGTAGTGCCAACAGTAAAATTCAGAAGCGGTGGTGTTACGGTGTCGTCATGTTTTTCATGTTACGGTGTCGTCATGTTTTTCATGGCTGGGCTTGCACCCCTTGTTGTTTTGCATGGCACTATCACAGCACAGGCCTACAATGATGATTTAAGCACCTTCTTGCTCCCCACTGATGAGGAGCAATTGGGGGATGCCGATTGCCTCTTTCAACACAATCAAGCACCTGTTCATAATGCATGGCCTGTGGTGGAGTGGTTACATGACACTAACATCCCTGTAAGGGGCTGGCCTGCATATAGTCCTGACCTGAATCCTATAGAACACCTTTGGGATGTTTTGCAATGCTGGCTTTGTGCCAGGCCTCACCGACCGACATTGATACCTCTCCTCAGTGCACCACTCTGTGAAGAATGGACTGCCATTCCCCAAGAAACCTTCCAGCACCTTATTGAATGTATGCCTGCGAGAGTGGAAGCTGTCATCAAGGCTAAGGGTGGACCAACACCATATTGAATTCCAGTATTACCAATTGAGGACGCCATGAACTTGTAAGCCATTTTCAGCCAGATGCCCAGATACTTTTGATCACATAGTGTATTTGTACATGTTGACAATAAATATATGGTTCATCTGTTCTTTCTTATTGCCTTGTTACGTAACTATTGCTAACTCGTACCAGGAATGGGCACTGGAACATTTTGTATCAAATGTAATGCCCACTTGTGAAATATTGACATTCGTCAGCCAGGTTTTTAGAATTTCTTTTGAAACCAAAGGAAACAATCTTGTGCAAGTCTTTCTATTTGATGCCACTACATCTACACCACTGCGAAGTGCATGGCAGAGGGTACATCCCAATGTACCAATTATTTGGGTTTCTTCCCATTCCATTCACACGTTGAATGCAGGAAGAATGATTGTTTAAATGCCTCTGTGTGTGCTTTAATTAATGTAATCTTATTGTCACAATAAGTAGCGGGTGTTAGTATATTTCTAGAATCATCATTTAAAGCCGGCTCCATAGACTTAAGTACTCTCTCTCAGAATAGTTTACATCTGTTTTCAAGAATCTGTCAGTTCAGTTTCTTTAGAATCTCTGTGACACTCCCCTACAGGTAAAAAACCTGTGACCAATTGTGCTGTCCTTCTCTGTCTGTGGTCAGTATTCCCTAGTCCTATTTGGTACAGGTCCCATGCACTTGAGCAATATTCCAGAATGGTTTGCACAAGTAATTTGTAAGCAATCTCATTTGTAGACTGATTTCATTTTCTCAGTATTCTACCAATAAATGAAAGTCTGCCACCTGTTTTGCCCAGGACTGATCCTGTGTGACCATTCCATTTCATATCTCTACATAGTGTACACCCAGGTATTTGTAGGAGTTGGCCAGTTGCAACTGTGACATACTGATATTGTAGTCAAAGGATACTACTTTCTTTCTTTATTTTTGTGAAGCGCACAATTTTACATTTCTGAACAGTTAAAGCAAATTGCCAATTTTAGCACCTCTGCAGCTTCTTTCAGACAATGCTTCACTAACTGTGTCATCTGTAAAAAGTCTATAGTTACTGTTAATATTGTCTGCAAGGTTCTTAACATACAACATAAACAGCGAGGGTCCCAACCTTTCCCTGGGGGCCCACCCAAAGTTATTCCACATCTGATGATGACTCTCATCCAAGATAATACACTCAATCCTCCCTACGAAAATATCTTCAGTCCAGTCAAAAATTTCGCTTGATACCCCAAATGATTGTGCTGTTGACAATAAGTGTAGGTGTAGTACTGAATCAAATGCATTTTGGAAATCACAAATACAGCATCAACCTGATTGCTTTGATCCAAAGCTTTCTGTATGTCGTGTGAAAAAAGTGCGAGTTGGGTTTCTCCTGAAGGACTTTTTTGGAACCCATGCCAGTTGGCATGGAGCACATCATTCTGTTAGAAGTACTGTGTTATGTTTGAGCTCAGAATATGTTCTAAGATTCTTCAACAAATCAGTGTCAAAGATATTGCATAGGGCCCCTTCTATTACTCTTCTTGTAAGTGGGTGTGGCCCTTGCTTTCTTTCAACTACTGGACACAGTTTTTCTTTGCTTCACGGGATCTACAACATTTTATAGTTAGAAAGGGGCTAACTCAGCCACAAAATCAGTATAGAATCTGATGGATTTGAAGCTTCGTTCAATTGTAATGATTTTAGCTTTTCTTGAAACCACTGAACTAATACTTATTTCAGTCATCTTTTCAGTGGTTGGGGGTTAAATTGGGCCAGTTCTCCCACGTTTTCCATTATAAAGGAACATTTGAAACCAAAGTTAAGCATTTCAGATTTTGCTGTGCTATCCTCAATTTCAGTTCCTGTCTCATTCGTTAGTGTCTGGACACTCATGAGTGTCACTAACTGCCTTATCATTGACCAGAATTTCTTTGGGTTTTGTGAAATTTGGCAGTATTGTGCTATGGTAGTCATTGAAGGCTTTATGCATTGCTCTTTTGACAGCCAAGACAAGTTTCATTTAGCATTTATCTATAGCCTTATGCTTTGTTTTAAACCTATTACACAGTAGTCTCAGTTTCTTTAGAGTAACTGTATACCACGGAGGGTCCCTCTCATTATGAACTGTTATACTGGGTACATAACTATCCAGTGCATTGTCAACTATTCATTTAAACTTGAGCCTTAGTTCTTTACATTCTACTGTCTTTTGCTGAAGATTTTAAGGTCCTCCTTCAGATACGACACTACTGCTTTTTTAATCTACGTCACACACCAGTTATACCTTTATAATTGTTTTGGTTTCCTTTTTTCTTTGGTAATCGTTGTTGCCACAACAGCATCATAGTAACTGATACCAGTTTTGGTGTGACAATCCTCAAAGAGGTCAAGTCTGTGTGTTCTCATTAGATACAATATATTTCCATCATGAGTGGAGTTCGGAACTATCTGTTATACATAGTTTTCAGAGAAGGCATTTAGTAATGTTTCACAGGATGTCTTGTCATGAACACCACAAACAAAACTGTAATTTTCCTGATTGATTGATGATTAAAGGCTCCACCAATGATTATGATATTACTGGGGAACTTACATACAAGTGAACTGAGTTTTCGGGTACATGAAGAGCTGAGCCTGGTGGGCAACAGGAGGATCAAGTAACCAGTTTTATGCATGCCCTTGGTACTGAATCTTGCCCAATCAGTCTCTCGCATGCAGCTTCACTATCTATTTTGGTGAATTTGAGTTTCTTATCTACTGCAACAAATATGCTACCACCATTTCCTTTCAACATACACACAAATTTTCCCCAAAAATCTCACTATCAATTTCATGTTCCATCCAGCTTTCTGTGTCTAGTTTTTAAGGAGCACTTCATACTCTTGCACTGTGTTGCAAATGTTTCGGCAGGTAACTACTAGGATTTTAATACACATACTGATAGGGGGCATTCTTTTGGACCTTAAACTTACACTTCTGGGATTCCTGTTGTTAGCTGGACTGGATGAACATTGTATGCACCCGACACACAGTCAACTACCTAAGTAACTACCTCTGATGTGTAGCGCACACCTGACCCATTTAGGGGGACCCTATATTTCTCATCCCTATGGTGAAAGTCTAGGAAGTTGCAACCTAGCTTGTCATAGAACCTTCGAAGTCTTCGGTTCAGGCCTTCCACTTGACTCAGAACCAGGGGGCCATAATCAGTTTCTGGATACAATGCTGCAAATTGTGAGCTTCTTTGAAACTCCATTCAGAAGGCTGTCTTCCTAACCTTCTCTGCCAGTTGCTGGAGTGACACAAGTATGACTTTGGAGCTCAGACTATAAGGCAACATTTGTGCCACAACCTGCAGTTGGTTGCACCCTGTTCCTCTGAGACTGCCAGAATGAGACCTCCAGGTATACACACCAAGTGCACGTGGTTTTACTATTTCGTTGCTGCCATTTCCCTAATGGGGACCATTATTTGCTGTACATTTGAACCGCTGACGATTAATAGGCCCCAATCCTATTGCTGGGACAAAGGTTTTCCCAGAACAGGTGAAGTGAGTCCCACAGGACACTCACAGTCAAGAAACTGAGTAATGACATGTCCTGTACTTCTTGCAGAGGGGATAGGATCTACAGGAGAGGATAGTACTTGAGGTATATTTGGTACCACAGGTACATGACTCTCGGCAGCTCTTCCATCTCGCTGATTCACAGTAGCTGACAATTGTTTTACAGTGGTCATGGTGATTTCCTGCTGTTCACAAACTTCAACTAACTCACACGGGGTAGAGAACAGCATTCACAGTGGGGCTACAAGGTGGCTGTGTAATGTTTTGCAAAGCAGTGAACAAGTAACTTTAAACTAAACCTGCTGACGACTCTCGGCAGCTCTTCCATCTCGCTGATTCACAGTAGCTGACAATTGTTTTACAGTAGTCATGGTGATTTCCTGCTGTTCACAAACTTCAACTAACTCATGCGGGGTAGAGAACAGCATTCACAGTGAGGCTACAAGGTGGCTGTGTAATGTTTTGCAAAGCAGTGAACAAGTAACTTTAAACTAAACCTGCTGACTATCTTTTAACCTGTTGAGCTAGAAAAATATTAATTCCCTATAAGAATTGGAGCAAATACATAAAACGAGATTTCTGTTGAAGCAACAGCAAAATCTGTGGAAGTCACTAACAAAAGTGAAAATACAGTTAATTTATGATAAATGTAAATATATGTACCACTCTTGGAGAGAAAAATAAATGTAACACCGTATGTTAGTTACAATATGTACAAGAGTAACTAAATCACAAATGCTGGTTTAATACTGTGTATTAATTTATGCAGAGCACAACGGCAACTTCTGAAAATCCTAAAAAATGTATGTTCATTTGCATTAATATACACTGAAATTTGGCAGTAACTGTTAGCCGCAGACGCTGATTTGCTACAAAATAAATTGTTCACAACTCTCATAACTTACAAAAATTTTCAAAAACACTATTTTGTAAGTATCCAAAACTTCTAAAAAATAACCTGTTCTCACATAATTATGCAATGAAATTAGAGAATAATTGTTCTAAATGATAATATGCCAACTGTTCTCAAAAATTTTAAAAGATCGCTATTAAGTTGAAGCCTACAATTGACGATAACAGTAATACTTTATTGCGGTACTTGCAAATGTTCGAAATTTCACAATATATCACAATACAAATGAGTAGTGGTACAGTTAATAAAAGATCTTGCAGAATTGATACTAAACGTATAATATGTGAATGTAGAATTTCAAATCGGCACATGAATCTGGCACATGTGGTTCCCCACAAAGGGAGATTATGAAATCGGCTCTTAAATATAAGTAAACGTGCAATTTGTACAGATTTTTTACTTACCTGATTGTGACAATCCTACAGTGGCATGCTGAAGGTGAACACTGCAGCGTCAGTTTATCTCAACCAAAATTGTGAAAATCAGTGACTTGCATGATGATGAGGTGAAGTGGTGATAACAACAGATACACACTGTCTCCAAATGAAGAAAATTTGCGACCTGGCTGGGAGTCCAACCCGGGACACAATGATCAGGCAGTAACACTATAAATTGTGCAGTGGACAAGATAACTATCATACAAATCTAAGATGGTTATACAATTTTTGCACATCTTCAAATAATGAGATTTCTTAAAGAATGACATTCTCTATTTACTTGTAATGCGATCAGGCCCAATGGACTGCACACTGCTACAAGTTCCCTTCCCCATTGTCTTCTATCCGCTGATCCACCAACATCTATTGCAAACTGGTGCAGGTCTTCATGGAGGTCATCCCTACACCTCTTCCTTGCTCTTATAGAGATGGGGGGAGGGGGGGGGGTGGTGTCTTTTACCTGAGGGGATGAAATCCAGGAGCTTCTGTGGAGAACTGTCAGTCTTCCATTCAAGCCACATGTCCAGCCCACTGTAATTGCTTGCATCTTATGATTCTTGCTATATTGGCATCACTTTGTCTATCTCATGATAGTGTCTGATCCTCCCTTCACCGACGTTTACATCCAACACTGACCCAAGAGATCTGCGGCAGCACTTTTTTCTCAAATATGAGAAGTTTATGACAGTCCTGGTTTCAGATACTCCACATCTCTTTTATCCACAGATAAAAGTGTTGTCTTTAGTGTACTCTCTTAGTTATTCAGTGAGCTATCACGGAAGAAGATATGACCTACTGTTGACTACCGTGGCCGAAAACCTCCCTGATATTCACCAATTTCTGATTCTGCCAAGATTTGAGTACTATGTGTGAGGCAGTTGGAGAGGATCTTGTAGCATACATTAAGCAAGGCTATTCCTCAATAGTGATCACAATTAAATTTCATTTCAAAATGTCACCCTTCTTATGGAATGGATAGGTCTCAGCTGTTTACCATTCTGTTGGTAGTTCTTCTTTGTTCCAGATTTTTTTGCATCAGCGAGTGTAGTGTTTCTGCAAGTTTCTCACCCCCCTGCCTGGATCATTGTGGCCTGTATTCTGTCTTCACTATGCTCTTATTGTTCTTAAGCCATTTTATTTGCAGTTTGATCTCGGTCAATGTGGTGGTGGTGGTGGTGGGGGGGGGGGGGGGGGGACAGTCTGGGGGAGCTGTGGTTGGAGATTGGAAATCAAACCATAATTTGGGTTCATCGCAGTTGAGAAGCTGGTTGAAGTACTTCTTCCATCTTTCAGAAATTTCACTGTTGTTGGTCAAGATTTTATCATCTGAGCCTTTGACAGACTTCTGTTTGGCTCAGAACCCTTTGCTAAAACGCTTTACCTTTTGGAACATTTCCCTGGTATTGTTTCCTCTAAAGCCTGCATCCATCTCAACAGTGATGTTCGTGACATACTTTCTCTTTTCTCTTCTCAGAATTGCTCGGGTAGTTCTACAAACCACCTCAAATTGTTCTTTACCCTGCACCACATCGCTCTTGTGCGGATACTTTTCTCTTGGCTTCTTGTATTTGTTCCAAAGCATTAGCACATTCCTTTTCAAACCAGATCTTCGTGTCAACTGGATTTCTCTTGATTGTTTCCTTTGCTGCTTCAGTCACTGAGCTCCTGATGTCTCTCCATATTTATTCAGGGTCTTCACTGCTGTCCCCTTCACCGAATGCTTCAGAACGATTTTTAAGTTGCAGTTGTTATTTGGTCTTCATTGCTTCATCTTCAGTCTTTCAACATGGTATCTGACAGACTTCCACAATTTATCCATTGTCGTTCCCTTCCTGCATGCTGTACTTGTGACATGACTGACCAGAAAAAAAAATGGCCACTTACACACAATTCACCTCATGCCATCTTAACATCTGACTTCCATCTTTGGGCTCTTACATCTATGGCGATGTGGTCTACCTAGTTTACTGTCCTCCCACCTGGTCACACCCAGATTCCCTTATGTCCAACCTCACAGGCTCCATAAAAGGACAACATAGCAATTATAAATTAAATAACCATTTTTTAATTTCAGTTCCTACATCCTACAAACTACATTTTATAACTCACTTTATTTATGTTTGATATCCTTTTTATGTCATTTTATTGCTGTTTTCATGTCATTTTGCTGATAATTTTGCAGGTATTTTAGGTCATAAAAATCCAAGCCTTGTGTGTATAGGTCATTTTTCATAATTTGTGATGAACCAAGTGAATTCTCACAAGGGGCAACTGCCAACACTGCCCCCTACCCCCCCCCCCCCCCCCCCCTCCCCACCCCACCCCTGCAGGTACCCCTGAGTGCGACCCATTCACAAGTTCTGCTACAGTGTCTGGGATCTCCAAAAGGCCGGATTAAATGAAGACCTCGAAGCAATCCAGAGATGGGCTGCTAGGCTTCTTATCGGTAGTTTTGATCGACATGCAGTATTATGGAAGTGTTTCGGGAACTCAAATAAGAATCCCTGGAAGATGTTCTTTTCGCGGTACACTACTGAGAAAATTTAGGGAACCCGCATTGGAAGCTAACTCCAGAACAATCGTACTGCCACCAGTGTGCATTTCGCATTGAGGAACATGAATGTAAGATAAGAAAAATTAGAGCTAACCCCAGAACAATCGTACTGCCACCACTGTGCGTTTCGCATTAAGGAGCATGAATGTAAGATAAGAAAAATTAGAGCTTGTATGGAAGTATGTAGACAGGCATTTTTCCCTCGCTCTGTTTGCGAGTGAAACAGGAAGAGAAATGATTAGTAGATGTACCGTGTACCCTCCACTACATACCATACAATGGTTTATGGAGTATGTATGTACATGTAGACGTAGTCCAGTCAAATAGTAGATATACCTTGCAAAGGTGTAGTAGAAGATTTTAGTTTTTTAATCCATTCATACTGTTGGAAAGGTTGGAAAACCAATTTTCGCCAAGAGAATTTATGTTGGCTGCACTTTCTGTAGTGAAACTTGAAAAATTGAGTTTTTTCAGCCCCCCCCCCCCCCCCCCCCAAAAAAAAAAAACCTCAGGTTTCTTGCTGCAAGCGCTTCGGCATTCATTTCCTTTTTAAAAGAGCATGGAATTTTGTACAACTAAAACCAAGGGCACTGCAGTTTATAAAAGGATATAAGTTTTTCAGAACTTGTACAAAATGGCAAAATTTCTGGTTTTTGAGTGCTTTTATTTCGATTTTTGTTTATATAATAGAAATATATTATGTTATTTATTGGAATTAAACATCTTACTTTGCTGTATTCAATTACTCTGTGTGCAGTCTGATGATTCCAGGGCATTGATCTATAGTGATTTGTACATACCTAGTCAAAGTTAAGCTCCAGTGCATTTCAGCCCTGACTTACGCATTTTTATAAAACTACATCATTTACTCATTGTGTCATATATATAACAAATAACCAACAACAGAAAACTGAACTATCATTAACTAAAATAGGCAAACTGAAATAGATAGCTAGTTATACTTGCATAAAGAAACCATGCAGTACATATTAAACATGAGTAGCTGTATTATATTTAAAAAATTGACTTGGTGCGAGTAGGACTCGCACTCTGAGGGCTCAATACAAATTTAATTATGTATGTAGAAAGTTAATCCATTCTGGGGATTGAAGATCTCAGTGATTTTTTGCCTGTTACCGATGATGATTCTGGCTAGGTTTCAGTAACAGGGATTCCTAGACATTTAGAATTTTTTTTAAATTTCAGGTTTGAAGTTGGATAACAAATGACAAAAGAAATATTTTTTTCATGTAATGTAGTTACAGATTGACAGTTTTCTGATTTTTCATTTACTTGAATTGTGAAACCTTTCTTACTGTGAAATTTCTTGATTCTATGTCAAGGGGAGGTGCCCTTTGTGTTTTAATGAGTCAGTTTGTGAGTATCAAAATATGTGACATAAATATCTTTTGATTGCATTGACTTAAAAGCTTAAGATATTTGCACCACAGAAGACTATAGATTTTAGTATGTGACACAAATTTCAACTTGATATGTCTATCCATTCCTGAGAGGAAGGGTTTTGAACAGCTGGGCGGATGGAAAGACTAACAACAAAGTGATACCAGAATGGTTCTGTTTTTACTGGTTGCAATATGGAACTCTAAAAAGGCTTTAACATTAATTAAATTTTATTATTATCATCATCACTTCTGGGTGGCACACGTGAGGTATCTATGAGAATCACTTTCAACATTATGGTGGATTCCTCAGTGTCACCAGAAATGCCTTTAGTAGTAGAGTCAGGGTAAGTAGAAAAAGTTGGTCCCAGATAAACTTGTTCTTCTAGCAGTGAGTCAGCCTCTTTCACTTCGCTAATTTCGAGATTGGTTTCCTCAAGAATGTCCATAAAATCTACTTACTCTTTACACTCTGCATATAAACATTCTGGCACGTTTTCACAATTGACTTCACTGCAGGTATTGAAATGGAAGAAATTTTCAAACATCCTTTTCTGAAGGAGTTCTCACAGCCCAATGTACATGGGCCTGGAACAATGTGAAGAACTGCTTAAAGTGCTGGATTTTGGCTCATTACAACAAGTCTCTGAAGTTGTTACTGCACCAGCTGCATTTCTCAGGAGATTCCCAGTTTCCCATTCAACTTTGGATGTACGGTTAACTCTGTAACAAATGAGTTGTGCGGCATCTTTTGTGGGTGGCAACCATGCAAGATACAATTTGCTTTGTGTGACACACTTGGCAAATATTGGTATCGCAAATTCATTTGGTGCAATTGAGTTCACATCTTTCACTGAAACAAAGGAGTTATAAAACATACATTTTCTACCTAATTTGAACCTCATCAAAAGATACCCACTGCTTGTACAAAAATGTTATAGTGAGAACAAATAAATGCTGGGCCAAAATCATTATGTTGGAAAGTAATGTGTGTGTGTGTGTGTGTGTGCGCGCGCTGTTTTCCCCCCCTCCTAATTATGAAACACACACAGCAGTATACTTGGAATACAGAAATTCAACTGCCCCATTCCATTCAGAGTCGAGTCAAATTGCTGAAAAGAGTCTACATCTTGCAAAATGTGGTGTAGAAATTTGAATTTTTTAACTCACCCATATGTTTGGAACAATTGGAAAACTAATTTCTGCCAATGACATTTATGTTAGCCAAACTTCGTATAGCCAAAACACTTTGAACACTTTGCAGTTTCTTCAAAAAAAAAAAAAAAAACTAGAGCATTGACATCCATTTCCTTTTTTAAAAAGAGCACAAAATTTTCTACAAATTAGATTGCTACAACTCTTGTTTTTCACCTAACAGAAAGGGCACTACTGTCAAAAAAATATGAATTTTTCAAATTTTGTGCAAAATACCTACTTTTTGACCACTTTTTCCAGTAGCTGTTTGTACAGTTGAAATATATTATCTGATATATTCAAATTGAACAGCTCACTCTGCAGTATTCAATTATTCCATGTGCAAGTAGGTGGTTCCTTGACATCCATCTATTGTCATCTGTACGACCCAGCAAAGTGAAGAAGAATTAAAATCCTTTCTGAAATGTGCCCCTTATCCAGTGAGTCTATTCCTCAAAACGAAGAGCCTTAGATTATCCATTCTTTGTTGTTGGAGTTATGTGCCCCCTCTGAATCTGGGGTTGAATGTGATGACACCTATTTCTTTTTTTTTTTTTTTTTTTTTTTTTTTTTTTTTTTTTTTTTTTTTTTTTTTTTTTCTTTAAAAATTCTGGACGCATAATTTTACATTTGCTGATTTTCTAAAGACCCAGAAAGAAGCCTTTGAAACAAAGTTTGTTTTTCAGAGGTAATGATTAGTATGTTTCTTTCAGCTAAAAGGATAAGTCATTCCTTCAAGAGGCTGTTGTAGAGCTTTTACAGTAACTGCACCTCATAACACACTGTTGAAGAAACTAATCTCTGCAAATTATAGAAAGTGTTTGGGGGTGTGGCTGTCTTTCTGAATTTCCTATGAAACGTGTTCTTGGCTCTTGTGTTCACACCTACAGATTACCCCTTATCAAGTGTTTATTCATTTTTAGATTCTGCTGCCTTGGTAATGTTGATGCAGGAAATCTCTGATAGACTGACAACCTCAGCAGCAATTCTGCTGTGTTGTTATCTCATACAACTACTTTTGAATAGCAGTCTCATTTCCAAGTGTTTTTTCCAGAACAAGGAGTTACACAGTGAAAGTACCAGGCGTACAGAACATTTCATATTAATAATGTATGTCATTATTTCTATTAAAATTAGATTAGGTGGCACTTTGTTGATCATGACACACAGCTCAATCACATTTAGCATTTCTAATGGTCAAATGAAATATTTGGAGCTCCAAACAGTTATAGTAATAAAATAAGGGTATGTGACAATGTGAATCAATTGTTGGATCCAATTCAAGGTTATGTACATGCCAGCATTTCTAGCAGTCTGAAGCCCAGTTCAGTGTTGATTAAAAGACGAACCGCACTATCTACTCAGTGAAAATCTATTATCAGTTACTAGAGACTTCAGTACTTCAGGAGTAAAAGAGACCACTCACAGAAAAGCAGTAGCATTGAGTCGTTGACACACGGATTGCGTTTCAGGTAGGAAGAAGACTTGGGGATGGGTAGCTAGTGGCTCAGAAGGAGTCGGCAGGTTTGTTGGCAAGGAATGCAGGAGGGAGGGATGGCAGATGCATGGGCTAGGCATGTGATGCACGGGTTTCTGAGGCAGTGGGCTGCAGCACACAGTGAAGGTGGTGTGAATTGATAGGGGGTGATAGGAGAGAGGAAGGGGAATCTATTGGATGGGGGTGTGGTGACATTGAACTAACTGAGATTGAGGCTAGGAAGTTTACGGGACTGAAGATGTGTAGCAAGGTTAACTCCTGCTGTGTAGCACAGAAAAGCCGGAGGTGGAGGGAAGGATCCAGATGGTTTGAATTGTGAACAGCCATTGGAATCAAACATTTTGTACTCAGCTGCATGTTGTGATCCACAGGGGTCAACTTTGTTCTTTCACTTTGGTTTCTATATTTATACTTTGTCTGTTAGCTCTTCAGCATGCATCCACCCAGTTCCTCACACATTGCAGATCCAAGTACTAGTCAATCACATCTTCATAATTGCAGTATGTCTCACTTATCTAATACCGTAACTGCCCTTCCCTAAAACAAAATGATTTGAAAACTCCCGCATTGCTGCTGTCTGTTTCTGTGCTTCCTGCACTCTCCGCATAATTCAGTATCCTGTTGCTATTAATAAAAAAGTGAAGTGCACACACTCTATCTCTCTCTTTAATTTTTTCATAAATTTGTCCAGTTCAATATATGGCCATTTCTTTCTGCCAACATCGAAGCAAATTCTCACTTTTTCTCCCAGTTACACTTTTTGTTTCTCAGTCAGTTGTCCATGCCCCCTCCACAACCCACCTCACCACTTTCCTTTTCTTTTTTCTGCTATATGTATTACTGTTTTCATTATTTATGTCACAATTATTTGTAAGTGCTGAGTTTAATGTTGGATCTCTTATATGTCACAAAGTATGTAATGTAAAATATGAAGAATGCCTGGTTAGCTACAAGAGAGGGGATCAAGTTCCTAATCTTACCAGGATACAGAAAATAATAAATTAAAAAAAAAAACATAAAATACAATACTGCATAAATGTTTCTCTTTCAGCATAAAACTAAAGTTAGGCAATATTAACACTTCAATTCCAGTTGTCAATCCAACCTAACTGAAATTTTTATGAATTGTCAAGGATCTCCACCTTGCTCAAGTGCTGGTGCTCGCTTTGGGGACATTGATGAGAGGTTTCCTGGAGGCACTCTGCCCCTGCCACCACCTCCTGTGCAATGGCCAGCACCTCAGGGTGCAGCTATGCCCCGCCACCCAACGTGGATGGAACAGCCACCGTGGGGTGCACGTCCTCCACCCACATCAACAGCTCCTCCTGTTCGACATCAGCCACCACCATTTCGAAGAGCACCAGACTTTCCTCCACCGAACTTTCGTTGGAGGCAGTATGGGCCCGGGCCAGGTCCAGGTCCTGGCCATGGTCCAAGATTGCCTTATGATGCTCAGGAGGATGCTCATAGGTAAGAATGTTATTGTAATGTTTTAGAGAGCTTCATGGTAACAAACTGATGTTCGAAGATTCTGAATGATTTATTAGGAGCTATAATAATAAGTAAGTAATGAGTTCAGATGTTGTAAATTTTTGTTGCATCCTCTTCAGGTAATAAAAAACTAACTGATTATGAAAAGAATAGATTGCTACTCACCATATAGAGGAGACATTGAGTCACAGCCAGCCAGGACAAAGAGACTGCTGTACATTTGAGCTTTCAGTCGAAAGGCCTTCTTCTAAAGTAGAAAACAAACACACACACACACACACACACACACACACACACACCCACACGACCACTGTTGCTGGTCACTGTTGCCTCATCGGTCAGAGACAGTCGTCACATGCTTGTGTGAATGTTTGTGTGTTTTCTACTTTAGAGAAAGGCCTTTTGGCCAAAAGCTAAAATGTATAATAGTCTTTTTGTTGTGCCTGTTTGTAACTCGACATCTCCTCAGTATGGTGAGTAGCAATCTATCCTTTTCATAATCTACCATAATTTTAGCGAACAGGTAAATTCATTAATGCACTTGTCACCTTATGTGGTAGGTGAGTAAATAATTTGCAGAATAAACACTGAGAATGAAAATTTGTGGTACCAATACAAATTTGGAAGCTAGTTGTAAACTAGTTCAATTCAGTAGAGTGATTAAATGTGCCAGCAGTGTTAGCATCAAAGAATTCAGTATGTATCACATGATTAGCAATGAAATGTTAAAATGATTCACTTGTTTAATTTATTTGTGTGTATTGATTGAAATTACCTCATGCTTCTTACAGCGTAATACTTGCAAACATGTTTATAGTGAAGCCGTCATAGATATATACAGCTTAAGAAAAACTATCTTCTACACACTATTAAGATGAAAAATAGATCACGTTAGTAGAGAAGTTGAATGTGAAATAAACAAACTTTGCTCAAGCATTATAACAAATAAATAATGACAGAACTCCAGAACAAACTTTTCAGTCTGAAGCAAAGTGTGCACTGGCGTGTAACAATCTGATTTCCTAGTTTGACTTTCAGTGTAGAGCACAGCTTTAATTAATTTTCAGTAATAGAAATCTTCTGTGATAAATTAATAGAAACCTTCTGTGATAAACTCCCAGAAACTTTGAAGTTTACTATTTGGTTTAGTTTGTTCTACACTGATGGAAAAAAAAATCTCAACACTAAGGAGGAGTTGTGCAACATAAACAAAAGTTGGTAGGCGTATTTCTACATATGAAAGAATATGAGGATGCAGATCAGGTTTGCTGTAATGCACACTGTAATGACTGTGAGTGTTAGTTACCTTTGAGCTAAGACATGGTGAGTTGACATTAGTCAAGAATGTATTTAAGGAGAGAAAGATGCCTTTATCAAAACCTCACTGAGTTTGGAATAGGTCATTTAATATAGCTATGAGAAGCTGGATGTTCCTTCTGCAACATTGCAGGAAGACTTGGCAGGAATGTAGCCACTGTACATTATTGCTGGCTACGGGGTCGCGAGAATGTATGGTTGTCCACATACTGCTTTTATAGCCCAACATGCTCTATAGAGTGTCGACACATCGCCTTGGCCAGCTCGATCACCAGATCTGTCTCCAGTCGAGCACATATGTAACATTATCTCCAGTGTCATCCACAGACAGCATTAACCGCCCCGATATTTCACTAACCAAGTACAACGGATATGGAACTCCATCCCACAAACTGACGTCTGGCACCTATACAACATGAAGAATGCGCATTTGCGTGCGCTTTCGTTCAACATTCTGGCAGTTAGGCTGGTTGTTAATGTACCAGCATTTGAAATTTGCAATGGCTTACCTTGTGCTTACATTAACTTGTGATCTTGCATTGGTCATTGCTTAAATATGTTCCTAGATAAATGTATTCCCAAAATTTCATCACTCTACAGTAATTATTTTTTGGTGTTGTGATTTTTTTTCATCAGTGTATTTGCTGCTGGATTGTTGAATGCCTGCTGGCCATGGTAATGTCTCAGTTGTCAAGAAAATAGCAAAGAATGTGGACACTCATTATCGCAGACTCTTCAGAAAAAACCATGAAATTCCCCGACTGTATGTACTCAATGTTGCTACAATAATGTTGACTCTAGTGAATTTCTGAATGAATTCATAGCCATTTTTTGGCCGCAGATGGGACTTTTATGAGTCATTTGGCAGACACACCTTGTTACCAATTCACAGCTTCTATTAATCAGTTACATTTCCTATAATCTACCAGTAGAAGCTGTTTCAAAAATTTGCAGATGAAGTTAACTACACAGAAAAGTTCATTAATACATAAGCTCGAAATAACCTGTACATTTGTGTAGGTCTGAGTTTTTCTTTTCTTCTGAAAATGAGATATGAGGAAATGAAATTTCTCTATAAACTACATTTCCCTTCAGAATTAATTTGATCTGTGTTAATCTGAATGAATATTGTGAATTATTGTACTAAGCATATTTAACATTGTTGGTTTGCCAATAATATTGCTAAAACAACTATAGTGTTTATTAAGTTGCAACAGACTGTTCTAACCAAAAAATCATTTGTATTATATTGTGCCAATGTATACAAAATTATTGTGCTTACTGGAATATTAAATCATGCTATTCTTCTTCTTCAGATTTGATCGATTTCCTGGAAACCGTTTCACACGGCCGCCACCACCACTCCCACCACAGCATCAGCATTCACACCCACCGCAACCGTCGCAGCAGCAGCCACTGCTACCGGATCCTGTTAGCACATCTCAAGCACCTGCGACTGAACTTCCTCCTGCAGACCCATTGCTTCTTGATCTGATTGCCCAGGACTCAATGCGGACAATAAATATTGATCGTATCCCGCGTGAAATTCGCTTTTATGGTGATACTGCTGTCGTTCTTTTAGCGTGGGATGACCCCCGTGAAATAAGTTTCCAAGGTGGTGTGAGGCGGGTTACTTTTGATGATCGCGAGAGTGTTATTTGTGCCTTCAATGAACCTTATCGTGACTTCACACTTGATGGACAGACACACAGGTAAGGGTGATACACACAGAAGAAAGATTGTTCATCACTATCACATAAAAATGTGTTAGATTGTGTCCTATAGTTGTATTAACATTGAAATTGTGATTTTACAAAGTCATTGATTGGTGTTAGTTGCCAGCTGAATTATCAATAGTGGAAGTGATATATATACTACTCCAAATCCCATGCCACTTTCCTTGATGTTGACCTCCACCTGTCCAATGGCCAGCTTCACACGTCCGTCCATATCAAACCCACCAACAAACAACAGCACCTCCATTATGACAGCTGCCACCCATTCCACATCAAACGGTCCCTTCCCTACAGCCTAGGTCTTCGTGGCAAACGAATCTGCTCCAGTCCGGAAGCCCTGAACCATTACACCAACAACCTGAAAACAGCTTTCGCATCCCGCAACTACCCTCCCGACCTGGTACAGAAGCAAATAACCAGAGCCACTTCCTCATCCCCTCAAACCCAGAACCTCCCACAGAAGAACCCCAAAAGTGCCCCACTTGTGACGGGATACTTTCCGGGTCTGGATCAGACTCTGAATGTGACTCTCCAGCAGGGATACGACTTCCTCAAATCCTGCCCTGAAATGAGATCCATCCTTCATGAAATCCTCCCCACTCCACCAAGAGTGTCTTTCCGCCATCCACCTAACCTTTGTAGCCTCTTAGTTCATCCCTATGAAATCCCCAAACCACCTTCCCTACCCTCTGGCTCCTACCCTCGTAACTGCCCCCGGTGTAAAACCTGTCCCATGCACCCTCCCACCACCACCTACTCCAGTCCTGTAACCCGGAAGGTGTACACGATCAAAGGTAGAGCCACGTGTGAAAGCACCCACGTGATTTACCAACTGACCTGCCTACACTGTGAAGCTTTCTATGTGGGAATGACCAGCAACAAACTGTCCATTCGCATAAATGGACACAGGCAGACAGTGTTTGTTGGTAATGAGGATCACCCTGTGGCTAAACATGCCTTGCTGCACGGCCAGCACATCTTGGCACAGTGTTACACCGTCCGGGTTATCTGGATACTTCCCACTAACACCAATCTGTCAGAACTCCGGAGGTGGGAACTTGCCCTTCAGTATATCCTCTCTTCTCGTTATCCGCCAGGCCTCAACCTCCGCTAATTTCAAGTTGCCGCCGCTCATACCTCACCTGTCTTTCAACATCATCTTTGCCTCTGTACTTCTGCCTAGACTGACATCTCTGTCGAAACTCTTTGCCTTTACAAATGTCTGCTTGTGTCTGTGTATGTGCGGGTGGATATGTGTGTGTGTGTGTGTGTGTGTGTGTGTGTGTGTGTGTGTGTGTGTGTGTGTGTGTGTGCGCGCGCGCGAGAGAGTGTGTATACCTGTCCTTTTTTCCTCCTAAGGTAAGTCTTTCCGCTCCCGGGAGTGGAATGACTCCTTACCCTCTCCCTTAAAACCCACATCCTTTCGTCTTTCCCTCTTTCCTGATGAAGAAACCATTGGTTGCGAAAGCTAGAATTTTGTGTGTATGTTTATGTTTGTTTGTGTGTCTATCAACCTGCCAGCACTCTCGTTTGGTAAGTCACATCTTCTTTGTTTTTTGATAAATTTTTCCCATGTGGAAAAGATGATTTGACTTACCAAATGAAAGTGCTGGCAGGTCGACAGACACACAAACAAACACAAACAAACACAAACATACACACAAAATTCAAGCTTTCGCAACTAACTGTTGCCTCATCAGGAAAGAGGGAAGGAGAGGGAAAGACGAAAGGAGGTGGGTTTTAAGGGAGAGGGTAAGGAGTCATTCCAATCCCGGGAGCGGAAAGACTTTCCTTAGGGGGGAAAAAAGGACGGGTATACACTCGCGCGCACACACACACATATCCATCCACACATATACAGACACAAGCAGAAATATGTCTGCTTGTGTCTGTATATGTGTGGATGGATATGTGTGTGTGTGTGTGTGTGTGTGTGTGTGTGTGCGCGCGCGCGAGTGTATACCCGTCCTTTTTTTCCCCTAAGGTAAGTCTTTCCGCTCCCGGGATTGGAATGACTCTTTACCCTCTCCCTTAAAGCCCACTTCCTTTCGTCTTTCCCTCTCCTTCCCTCTTTCCTGATGAGGCATTGTGTGTCTGTCGACCTGCCAGCACTTTCATTTGGTAAGTCACATCATCTTTGTTTTATATGTATAAATCAATAGTGGAAGTGGGTAATAGCATTGAAGTTGACACTCTAGTTAGTTACATTTTGTTGACTCTGTCGGGTGTCTACTGTGATAAGATACAGCACATTGACTCTGGAGCTTTATTTTCCTCCTGTAATATAATTAACAATTTGTTGTGCATGAACCATTATCCAAATTATTTTAAAATTTAGTACCTCATCTAAAAATTGATAACAACTTACCTAGATGTTTTCAAAGTAAAGCTTTCCTTTGCTAAACATTCTACAGTAACTGAAATAAATGTTGAGCAGGGTATTGGTCTAGATAGTATGGAGGATGGGGCAGATTCATTCAACTAAGACTGAACCATTTGATCGGATGATTCTGAGAGTTGGCTGTGCCAGACTGCTCGATTAATCAGTTGTGCACAGTGCAGTTTCTTCCTTTTTAACAGCTATACTGCACATACAAAACTGATTTCATGTGCCAATGAATTTTGGTATATTGTTTTGTAGTAGTAATGTAGTTTTGTTGTAACATTGTGCTCCAGTGCTTGTATTTTCATGTAGGATACATTTATCACTCTCTGAAATATGAGGCAGATAGTAATAATAAGAAGACAGACAGAACTGTAAGACACTGACTTCTCCAGAATGTTATCGTGAAAGGTCTTGGCCAGCAGCGTGTGCTTCAACCCAATTTCTGTATGTGAAGGTCTGTTTCTTTAGCTGAATACATTGCTGTTTCATCTGTTGTGATAAAGATTGAGTACAGATGAAGAGAGTGGACAGTTTTGTGTACAGTTTGTCATTTATTACGGTGCTTACCTGCATTTCATACACAGCAATGTACGAGCTGAAATCCACCATACAAGAAGTCTACACAATGCATTTTTACATCTGCAAACTTGTCAGAATTTCATGCAGTGGTTTACTCAGTTGGATAAAGCACAGTAAGTGACAAATAATGAAAAGACATTCAGTCCTGTATCAAGCGAATATATCAGACTGTAAGATGAGGAAAAATAAAATTTTTCACTGAATAGTTTAAGAAAAATCGGATAACGAGTATTCCATAGCGGCTGGAACGCCATCTCTCAGCACAAGTAGCAGCATTAGGTGGGCAGTACAGTGACAATAAAGTCATGCTCAGCACAGAATGCAGAGAGCTAGTCTGTAACAGGCAAAGGATTAAGTATTTGACATCTACTGGTTATTTCTCAAATAGGATGTTTTGACTTCTTATATTTACACTCTGTATTGTGTCGTTATTAAGAAATCTCTCGTCATTTACAGGATAAGGTTAGGAGCTCCTACTAGAGAGTTGTACATAGATGGGAAGTGGTACGAATGTTTCTTTGGCGGACCACCTGTAAATATTGATATTGGTGGCAAAATCCGATCTGTCAAACTTGATGGACCTCCACCTCATGTAAAAATTGGATTTGTCAAACGAACCGACCTAGTTGCTGGCAAGATCAACCTTATCATAGATGCTCGCACTATGGTACCAGTCTTCCTTGATGCCAAGCCACAAAGGTAAAAATTATATTTACTGTAGCTTAGTTGAGAAAGTAATAATCAATCAACACAGTATTAAAAATAATTAAATAGTTCCAAAGACAAGACTGCAGACATTGTATTATTATTATAAATTATGTTATGACAATCTTGGGTAAATGTTTCAGGTTTGATGTTGAGAATAAACCTCATGTTCTTCGTTTCGTTGACAAACTCAAAACAGTTCTTCTGAATGGAAGACCATTTGAAGTAGAATTTGGTGGTCTGCCAAAACCAATAGTGGCTCGAGGGAGGAAACATTTTGTGCGCTTCTCGGTACTTCCACAAGGTGTTCGCCCTGGTTATGTGAACATTGTTAATATGGACACTATGGAAGATAGACGGCTACCATCTCCAGACACTGGATCTGTAGGTGGTGATGCCGAACCATCACGGCAGTCTCTTCCGGTACGGTCAGATGGCCATTCTCCTGTATTACCCATGCTCGGTAAGTATAAAATTTTATTCATAAATGTAAGGCCATATGGATATTTTAAAATATCAAATTTAGGTGATGTAGTTTAACTCGTTTACTGTTGAGTACACATTTTTGAGCCTTATAGCTTATAGTTCACAGTTAAGCG
The DNA here is from genome assembly GCF_021461395.2 of Schistocerca americana. Taxonomy (NCBI): domain Eukaryota; kingdom Metazoa; phylum Arthropoda; class Insecta; order Orthoptera; family Acrididae; genus Schistocerca; species Schistocerca americana. Next base: position 484,880,316 of record NC_060125.1, read on the forward strand.
GAAAGGGAGGCAAGATGGGGGGGGGGGGGGGGGGGTGGGGGGGCAAGTAGTTGTCAGCATCTACAGAGAAGCAACTGTGGAAGAAGTATTCAGTGAATTTGGAAGGAAGACCTTACCCTGCAGAGTTGACAGAAAACACTGAACAACACAGTTCCTACTTTTGATAACTGAATAGTGTAATTGAAAAGCAACAGAAGATCCTTATTAAATGAGACTGCTGGATACTTTATTGGGTGCCCATTACAATTCTGCATCAAATAATACCGGAGATTTGGTGTGACTTCCAGCAAAAATTTGACATAAGTTGCTTAAACAGTGAAGCATGCCACACGAATAGAAAATGGCACCAGTTATTCAAGTCTATATTTTGGTTTTCAGGACAATCGTGGATACTATGAACCTTTCCCACAGGCATCATCACTATGTTGTAGGCATTATGGAACATGTTTTCTTATGTATGATAAATCTGGAAACTGGAAAATTCCTTGGTATTTAGTCAACTTTGTTTCTATAAGGAAAATTTTTGGAAATTTAAATTTGTGTTCCTGCATGAGATCCTGAGTACAATAAGAAAGAGCTCAGATTGATGCCTTGGTTCTTTACTTCCAGGGAACCTATGATAATATACTGCACTTTTATCTAGTAAACAAAATATGAGCATCTGGAATATCTTAATAAATTTGTGATTGGATTGAAGATTTAAGCAAAAAGAAGCAAGTACACCATTCTTGACTGGGAGGTATCATCACAAACTTGAGTAGTGTCTGGTGTACCTTAGGGCAGTGTTTAGTTGGTAATAGGTCTCTAGAATTAATCACAACCATCAAGTATCTAGGGATATGTCCAGGGCAGTTTAACATGGACTGAGCTCATAAATGAGGGAGGATAGGTGCAAACTGAAAATTGTTAGAAGAATCCTAAGGAAGTGTAGTCTACCCACATTAGAAGACACTTACAGTTCCCTCATTAGATGATCTCTCAAATACTGTTCAGTCTGGGATCGTTAACCAACTTGTATTAGTAAAAGACACAAGCTGAAAAATTTGTCAGGGGTTGTTTTAGTCAGTGTGAAAGTGTCACAAAAATGCTCAACAACCTGCAGTAGGACGACTATCAGAAAGGTGTTGTGCATTGCGGAGTGGGATGCTACATTCCAAAATGATTTGACAGATAACTTTGCCCATCATACATCTCGTATGATGTCTGTGAGAGTAAAATGAGAAAAATTTAGGATTGTAAAGAGGGGCACTGAGGGCCCTTTTTCCCATGGTTCATACACTAATAGGACAGAATGTGCGGACAGAGAATCTTCTACTAAATATACCATCCATAACACACCATACTGATGACTTGTGAAATACAAATGTTAGACTCCACAGTATTTCATCAAGTCTACTGCCTGATGTCAGATGGTTGGTTCAGTTGAATGCTGGTAAATAAAACTGCATGTTAACTTGGACTGCTGGAAAAAAACTGGAGAAGAATCAAAATAACTAGCTCTTTCAAACTGCCACATAATTTTATACTAGGAAGGAATATTACTTCCAAACTGACAATTTTATTTTTGTTTAAGTATTTTTCTACTAATCAAGAAATGTAGTTACCCATTTCAATATATGGTAAGGAATTAAATTTCTTAATATTTCAAGACCAGTTTAAAATTGTTGCCCAGAACAAAGAACAAAATTCACTTACATTATCAACTGACAGATATTATCTAGGAGCAGTCATGAAACTGTATATCCTGACCCTATTACACACATGCACTTTCTTGCCCATTATTCATCCACACATCATCACTTGATAAATAAACTTTTGATGTTATATTGACACATCTTGCACAAGCACATTAAGTCAAGTGTCACCTTGCACTGCGGAATAATAATATCTATCCTCCTCAAAGTGGTTGCTGAAATCTATGCTGTCATAAAATTCTTTGTCTCGGATGGTTTGTTGGCAGTGAAAATTCACCCAAAGTTGTTGAAGGTTTCTAAAGTCTGCTCCGTATTCTTAACTGCTAAAATGAGTCGCTCAATTAAAATATGACCGTATCTCTCTTGAATATGATGCTCGTGAAGAATGTCGCCAAACTGCAACTGCAGCAGGAAACCTCAAGAAAAGGCATGACATAGTAGTAGACAATCTGTGATTAAAGGGATATTAAAATAGCTGGTGCTGTATCTATATGATGAAAAGTGGTACAGTACACTTCACATTAAAAATTTACTGTGTGAAAGCTTTGTGCGAAACTTTTGCTGCAGTTATTGAAGATGTAAGTCAATAGCCTTGCACCAAATAAGAAAAGTTGGTTTCATCTGCCAGTAAGGTTAGGACCCGTGCTTTTTGGGACTCCCAAAAGGCATTCTTGTTACAGGCTCCCTGAAGAGGGCTGAAAGAGTGACATTCCACAAACAGTTTGATGGAGGAAAAATTAGATAAATTTCTTCTTTTTAAAAGAAAAACGACAATTTTAAGTACAAACTATTGGTTCTGTACCACATTTCCCTTCCACTGCTGTAAATGTATTTCCACATCTAAGGAAATTTGTGGCTGGAAATTGTTTGGATTCCAGTAAGGAAGTTGTGGCAATAGCAGATGAGTATATCTCCCAGATCTTGAGAATCACATTATGGAGATTGAAATTACTCACTTCAATAACTTTCAGACAACATGCGTTGTTCAAAGACAGGATCATGTTTTAAAAAATGCATTCTCCTCTCAGAAAAACAGACTTTCCTGCGAGGCATAGAAGTTTTCATCATGATCTTGAGTTCTATTCTTTGACAAAGATTAGGCTTCATTTTACAGTACCTCAGGTGTACGTTATAAGCCTGTGATGTCTGCGAACACCAAGTGTGATAATTACCTGTTAGTTTTGTGTATGACTTGTATGAAATACTCTTTCTTTCAGTCACAATATTATGAAAAGGATAGTTGTTGCTCACCATATGGCGGAGATGCTGAGTCAGAGATACGCACAACAAAAAGACTGTCAGAAAGTGAGCTTTTGGCCAGCAAAGCCTTTGTCAAAAATAGACAGCATACACTCTCACAGACTCCTGCAAATGCAACTCGCACACACACGACCATAGTCTCTGGCTGCTGAGGCCAGACTGCAAGCAGCAGTGCATGATGGCAGATACAACTAGGTGTTGGGAATAAGGAGGAGGCTGGGATGAGGAAGGGGGAGGGGTGGTAAAGTGCTGCTTTTGGGAGTGTACAGGGACGAGGCGAAAAAGAGAGGGTACGCAGCATCTAGGTGCAGTCAGGAGGAGGAGGAGGGGGGGGGGGGGGGTTATCGGGAAAGGAGAGAAATAAAGAGACTGAGGGTGCGTTGGTGGAACAAGATAGATAGGTAAGAACAATAACTAACAAAGGGTGAGGCCAGGAGCATTATGGGAGTGGAGGATATATTGCAGGGAGCGTTCCTGCCTGCGCAGTTCAGAAAATCTGGCATTGGCGGTGAGGATCTAGATGATGCAGGCTGTGAAGCAGTCACTGAAGTGAAGAACATTGTGTTGGGTGGTCCAGCTGTTTCTTGGCCACAGTTTGTCGGTGGCCATTCATGCGGGCAGACAGCTTGTTGGTTGTCAAGACCATGTAGAATGTAGTACAATGGGTGGAACCTAGCTTGTAGGTCACACAACCGATTTCACAGATGACCCTGCCGTTTGATGGGATAGATGATGCTTGTGACTGGACAGGAGTAGATGGTGGTGGGAGGACGTATGGGACAGGTCGTGCACCTATGTCTGTTGCAGGGATATGAGCCATGAGGCAAGGTGTTGGGAGCAGGGGTTGTCTAGGTATGGACAAGGGGTTTGGTGGGTGGTGGAATACCACTGTGGGAAGGGTGGGAAGGTATATGGGTAGGACATTCCTCATTTAAGGGCATGGTGAGAGGTAGTTGAAACCCTGGCGGAGACACTGATTCAGTTGCTCCTGTCCCTGGTGGTACTGAGTCATCAGTGAATCTGAACCAGGTGAAGGATATGGGATTCTGGGTGTTTAGGAAGGATTCTGCTAGATGGCCTATGAATAGGTTGACATAGGGTGGTGCCGTACGGGTGCCCATAGCCATACTCTGGATTTGTTTGTAGGTAATGCCTGCAAAGGAGAAGTAATTGTGGATGAGTATGTAGTTGGTCACAGCGACTGGGAAGGAGGTTGTTGGTTTGGAACCCGTTGGTGTTGGGAAAGGTAATGTTAAATAACAGTAAGGATGTGTGCATTAGAGATGTTAGTGTAAAGGGAGGTGGCATCAATAGTGACGAGCAGGGCACCATGTGGTAAAGGAACAGGAACCGTGGAGAGGCTGTGGAGGATATGATTGTTATATTTTATGTAGAAGGGTGAGTTGTGGGTAATAGGCTGAAGGTGTTAACCTAAGAGAGCAAAGATTCACTCAGTGCGGGCACAGTAACTGGACACAATGCGGAGTCCAGGTTGGTTAGGTTTATTGACTTTAAGAAGCATGTAGAGGATAGGAGTGTGGGGAGAGGTTCTGGGATTGGCCTAATGATTTGAGGAGAGACTTATTTCAGTCACCTGCCGTTTTAAGTTGTTATGGATAGCTGTGACAGGTCAAACTCCCAAGTTAGTGGAATATTAAAGATTTATTTGTGATTGTTCTGTTTGTAACCTCTTAGTTTTTAGAATCCCGTTAACACCAATTTCATCCCCAACTTTATTGCCCTCATTTTGAAACTGCCAACTATCTGAAGTGTAAAGTTATCTGCCTTCTGTGATTATCTTGTTTGTTTTTGATGATTTATGGAATTATGGGTGATCCTCTTTATTGCATTTACAGAAGGTAAATTTTATCAAAAAAATGAGAAGTAAAAAGTGAAATCAAGGAGTAGGGTGATGGTTGAGGAGGAGAAAGATGGGAGAGGGGAGCTAGCCACAGGACAACACTAGATACACCCAGAACTTATATATTTGCCAGTTTATTGATGTAGATCTTTGAAAAACTAGTACCTTGGATAATAATTAATGCATACTTGAAACATTTACCATACAGGTGCATCATCGCGGCGGAAGGTTGAACGAGAACAGGGACGAGATTCTCCGGAAAGTTCAGGTGCCAGAAATTCACCAACAGTTGGCATAACGACGACTGTAGATAATAGTGCAGTCACATCTTTTGGTACTGTTCCAGCATTAACTGCCCAGCGCCCAACTCCTGGTAAGGATGACATCAATTTTTACATGTAGTTTCGGCAAAACTAATTTTTTAAAAAAGCCTTTGTAGTTAGAGTTTGTGTAAATGTCTCTTGTCGTTTGAAGAGGAAAAAAACAGATGCCACTCTTGAGATAAAGTTGTTACGAAAAAGCTGAAGAAGAGATATTGCAAAAACTACAGCAGTGCAAGTGTGCAATTTTTAAGATAATTTGGTGTGCAAGAATGTGAATAACTTGACAAATTTTCTGAAAGAAGACTTACACATCGGAAGTAAATTTGAAGACAGCAGATCATTAAGTACATAATCGTACATGCATTGCGACATAAGACTAGTGCTATCATAAGACAAAATACTTAGAGTGGCCATCATGAAATTGACACCTCAAGATCACTTCTGGCTCCTGCAGTCCAACGACACTAAGCGCTCTGGTTTGCTCGCCTCATAGCTTTATTGTGTTGTGTACACTTAACATGTACAGTTAATAGTGCAGTAGGCCAGTACCAGCTGAATGTTGTATGTTTCTGTGCGATATTGTGTGATTTCACGGTGCATTGATATGTGTTTGGTAGCGACTGAAATGCAGGAGCGAGGGCCTATGCATAGCATTACTTCGGTCAGTGTGTGTAAAGGGTGAGAAGGCATTAGAAAACAATCTAAAATAGTCATATTGAATGTACTGAAGATTTTTTACTGATCTAGCCAACAGTGAAGCAGCCAGGAATGGTGTAAATTCCACGCAAATTCACTCCATATTAACAGTGCAGTAAATACTATGACAGAGGAGAATATCTGATGGATAGAAAAATACAATGTGATCTCTGTAAAAAAAATAATGGCTTAGAGATCGCAGTTTGTTGTCTTCTCTGCTCACTTGGATTTTGATTCAGAAATTTGTAATGGACTGCAGATACATTGCAGTAGCAAGAATGAAGTTTTGTGTAAAATGCACCCACTTGTGCTGCTTATATAAAATTTATGGTTTCACATAACTACACACAAAAATATATTTTGCTTTACTTAAATGGAAATATTAGCCTGAAAGTACCTACAGTTACTTTTGCATAGTGTTTATCAGAGATTTGGGTGATGGGTACAGTGATGAAGGGTCCGTAAGAGCTGCAAATAAAAACTTTTTGAGCAGTCGGGAATCTCGGTCGTATTAAGGTGAGCTGTCGGAACTGAAATCCTGGCAATGCCGTAAAAGTATTTGCGCACTGCTGTGAAAGGAGACTCTTGCAAATAAAATGTGTTCATAGGTGACACAATACAGTAATAGTGCCTCAGATGTTACCCAACTCCTGTATAATGTTTTTTGACAGTCTGGGAGAATGCAGGCAAGCAGTAGAGTAGAATCACTTCAGGCAGTCTCCCTGGTCATTGTTCTTGGATTGCATCTGCAAGACATTTCAATTGTTGCCAATAAGTGTCAGCAGTGACAGTTGCACTACGGGGAAGCAATTCATAGTACACCACATAGTCACTGTTCCACCAGGTGCATAACATTATCTTCAGTGGAAGTGTGCAGGTCTTTGTAAGGGGAGTTGCTGCTTTGTTTGGGCTCATCCATTCCTTCTTTTCTATATCTTAAGATAAAGACGCCGTTTCTCACCACTGTAATGATACAGAGGAGGAATGGTCAGTGTTGTTCACAAGCCAATCGACGAAGAGCAAGCAGAGACGCACATATGGCCACCTGCTGCTTTTTGTACTTTGGCTTAGAGCATGAGAGGTACCCAACACTTGATTTTTGAACTTTCTCCACTGAACGCATTTGTCACACAATGGTGGTATGATCACAGTTCATCACCTTTGTCAATTCTTGAGTATACTAATGAGGATCATTGTGAATTAATGTGTTTAAACAGCTTTCATCAGACCCCAAACTTCCTGAACATGGAGAATCACTAAAGTCATTTAATATCAAAATGATCCTCCTCAAAACAAGGAAACCATTTTATTCCCGTGCTCTGTCCAGCATCCTCATACACAGCACAAATGTCTCTGGCTGCCTCTACTGCTGTCACCCCTATATTGAACTCAAAACAGAATAATATTTCAAAAATGTTCAGATTCCTCTCTAGCATCCACAGTTCCACCCACTGTTTCCAAATGAAAATATGTAAACTCAAATAGCAACAGTGTGCAAAAAATAAATAAATAAATGAATAAATTGGCAACTGATAAGTAAACCCATAGCTACCAGAACACTGACAGGCAAAACAAAAAAGTCTATGAACGTACGCATCAACCTAATATTTTTTATCCCTGAATATTTTTTTTTCACATCGTGCATCTACGGACTTTTAGAATGTTCATTTACTATTTTCCGTCCAAGTACATCTGTCATTCTGTTTTTCCCGCAGGTTAAAGCAAAAAATATTGTTCTTCAAAATTTCTTGTAACGATAGTTTTCATTTTTATTTAATTAATTTATTTATTTTCGTGTGGCAGTTGGCAAAATTTTTTTACTTTTGGAAAGTACTACACTAAAAAGGAGAAGTCTGATAATTATTTTTTGGAATTGTAACTAACTCTTGAATTATGACTGATTGGCAATGTTGTAGGATGGTGAAATGACTTCGAGGTGTTTATGTTCGTGATGGTCACTATAGTAGAAATATGCACCTAAAGCTTATGAAATATGGATATTCAGCATGGCAAGGTATAAGTTACCTACCAGTTTTATGTCTCTTTTTCAGTTTACTTTGTTTTAGTCATTAGACTGCTCTATATGTGTTGCCATGCACCGTTGCTCCTACTGCCTACTGCTCTACGTGTGTTAACATGTGTTACCTTACTGATTCGCGTGTGCTCTGGATATGTGAAAACTGGCTGCTGCTCAGGGTGACTGTGTGCTTCAGTTGGAATTCCTATGTAGTGTTTGCTTCTGTGATCGTGTGCTGCTGTTTCCAATTTAGCTTTTACTTATGAGCTATTGATTAAAATTTTGCAAAAGATGGCATACCGCAATAATTATACTGAGGAATAGAGTTTGGAAATTCTCACTAGACATGGCAGTGAGAATGAATGCTTCAGTTGTGGTGGTGACACATCAACAAAATCTTGAGGCAACAGTCAAGAGCCATGTACATCAGATGCCTGTTTTACAGGTGATGAAAATTCTTCAGTATCTGAAAGAAGTATTGATGTGTGTGGGGAAAAAAACACATTTTAGAGATACATTTGACTCAAGGAAAAGTTGATTTTTGCCAATATGTGCAATGTAACAGATAACAATAGCTGTTATTTACACACAAGGCATATATGCCAGAATCAGTGTAGTTTCTACATTTACATGTATACAGTGTAACCCCACTTTTACATTCCTGGAAGTCACGTTTTGCCAACATATACAACATTTCTTGTATTGCTTTCATCAAATGTCCTATGTTCAAAATGTTAATTTGTTCCCAATTTTGGTTAACATATCTGTAATTTTGCCATGATTTACACTTTAGGGGAAAAAACTGACATAATAAGATGTGTCATGGGGTTGGCCTCCAAGTAGTGTTAGCAAATGTTACCGTATTTACTCGAATCTAAGCCGCACTTTTTTTCTAGTTTTTGTAATCCAAAAAACCGCCTGCGGCTTAGAATCGAGTGCAAAGCAAGCGGAAGTTCTGAAAAGTGTTGGTGGGTGCCGCCACACTTAACTTCTGCCGTCGAATGTATGTAGCGCTAAACAGGCATGCTTTGTAGGCATAAAGATAAATACTGGCACCAAATCCTCTGCGTCAGTAAATAAATTAAGAAAAAGGTGGAAGACGAGCTTTTTTTCTCCGCCCCGAGTTTCGACCACTGCATTTTCATACATTATCCAACGAAGTAAATACAAATTCCGTATTGTTCATCTTCGAATGTTGCAGCATTTGAATGTACTATGAAAATCCGATGGCGACTGGAAAGACTGTTTGGGATGTTTGTCAATATGGCCAACTCTACGCTGAATTTTTTCCTACACGTGAGAAGAGATGATTGCTAATAGGAACTTTTATGAATTGTGAATCACATGTAGTATTCTCTTCACCATAAGAGTAATACGAATATAAACATTTTGCCATGTATTGTTTCGTGTTTGCTGCTATCTCATTTAAATCCTGTCTGCCTAATAAACTATGAAACTAGAGTGAGACAACAGCAAACGCGGAAGAATATACATATCATGTCATGTTTATATTCATATTATTCTTATGCCTAATAGTGATACAGTCAGAAATGAAGCACAGCAATTGACTAGATTTTTAAATCTAAGATGACTCTAATTTCTGTGCAGAATGTAATGTACTAAAGAGGCGCCTGCAAAGATTTTCAAACGGAGAAAAATTTTCGCTAAACTCTCGTTCAGAACATCATCTATCATATGCAGTCTATTATTTGGTTCTTGTTGATCATTATCAAAGAAAGCAGCAGTGTAAGTAACAACAAATAGCAGTCTCTTGCCATTGTTTCGCTAAAGAGACGATTCCTCTTATATTTATTTATTTATTTTTTTTTAATTGTAAGCGGCTGTAGCGCGCACAATAGCAAGCCAAGCCGCGAGCGGCGACAAGCCGTGAACACGCACTATCAGAATGCGACAAACAATGCATGACACAGTACAGTAATGAATTTTCAGCTTAGAGTGACGTAAACACCTATAACAAAGAAAACGGCGCTTATCAGATCAAAGAAAAATAAGCAATCAATTCAAACCAGACGAAGCACGTGAAAAAGGAAGGGTACCCATATAAATACGGACTGGTACCTGGCTACCTGGTAAAGCTTAACTGCTAAGCTTACGACTCGAACCATCTACTGTAGCTGTATCGTCATTCGTTCGACCTAAATTGTGTGTCATATTACAATGGACCAACTTTGTTTTGATTTGGTGATGTGGCCTAAAACTTTTCTTTCCCCTTGAATTTCGAGTCTCAAATTTCAGGTGCGGCTTAGATTCGGGAAATTTTTTTTCCCTTCATTTCGAGTCTCATTTTTCAGGTGCGGCTTAGATTTGAGTAAATACGGTACGTCGTTTAGTTTTTTGACACCAGGGTTCTCTGCTCCACATATCTGAATCTATAAAAGTCAGAACAATTTGTGCTTTGTCTCCTGCTGCTGCCAGGCTCCATGGCATGATGTCTGATCAGAGTAACCAGGTTTGTTCAAATGAAGGTATCATTACCAGTCACAATGATTTTCAAACTGTCTCCACTGTACATGCTCAGATTTGTGAACATCATGACGCCTTTGCATTACTCGGAATGCACGTTTTGCGGTTTGGCCACTTGTAGTGGCAGTTATCACTTTTCCTCTCTTCACATTGCTCAAATGTTTCTAGTTCAAATAAAGGAACATTGCAGCAGTTACATATTTTTTCATGCTTACTAAGGTGTGATTTCAGAATTTATTCTCATTGTCAAGTGAAATATTCATGTAAGTATTTCTGGTGATGTTTCACAAACAACGTGAATCGTGTGAGACCTTAACTTTTCCCGGTAAATCGAATGTTCGAATAACTTACGGGTTTGCTGCCGGGTGACATCGTTGAACACCGCCGATATTTCGATAGGAGCACCCCCTGCCGTTCTCAAGGCACAAATGCAAGGAAGAAAAAATGTGCAAGCAAATTTAATACCTCGGTTCACAAAGGAGAAACAAGGAAGGCACCACACACACACACACACACACACACACACACACACACAGAACAAGTGTCAACACAACCAAAGATAACCAACATCAGAAATATCGATGGTTACTATTAATCAGCAGGTGAGGTAGCACTAATTCTGTCCCTCTGTTTTTGATGAGAGACAGAGCCAGATTCCAAGCAGCATTTAAACAAAATCCACCATCTCTGTTAGTAAGGTTGCTTGATAGTCTGATTTCAACAGCTTCCTTAATAACACTATCCCAATAGCTGGACGTGCAAGCCAGAATCTCCGTGTTGTTGTATTCCATAGGATTACCGGTGTCAAGGCAAAGCTGACCCTACTAAGAGTGTTGAGAGAAAGACAAATAACCTCCTGAAGAAAAGTTCTTTGTCACAGGAGACTATCAAGAGTCTTAATTCTTAGTGTGCTGTACCACCTAGATTATATGGCCTCCCTAAAGTCCATAAAGAGGCTGTCCCATTGGGGCCTATTGTTTCTGCTAGTTTTAAGAATTTCAACAACGAAGGAGACAGGTTATTTGCAACAAGGAACGTAGTTGTGCAAGTTCATATGGCATTCCACAGCCAAAACATTGGAAATCAGTTCCACAATTTGGAGAAAGAGGTGGCATAGCGACAACAATCATGAAACTATTTAACATTTGGTATATGTTTCTCAGGCTTTATAACTATATAGCAACAACAGTACAACTTCATAGGAACAGGTGCACCGTGTGAAAATCACAAGATGAACTGAAACTTATGTGATGCTTTCCGTGCAGTGAGGTATTATGATCAGAGAGAATTGTAATACCGTAGAAGTGTTTGAGATGAAAAAACTGATAGACAAACTGGTGAAAGAATCAAGAAACCACAGTGTGATCCAGATTGCAACTCTAGTATGGAAGCGGCTGGCTGTACTGTCATACTATTGGGTTGCAAAATCAGTGCAGAAGACTGAAGTGGTAGTAGAACTTTTTCCACAGACCAAAGGAAAGATGGAAATATGCAAATAGCAGCGGAGTGTCTTGTGTGCTCGTAAAATAATTTGTTGGAATGTATGTCATAGAAAAGAGTAAAAGCAACAGAGGAAGGTACTTTGATGTCTAGATTGTTCTATGATTTACTCCAAGACATTTCTCAAATATTATTGAGAATGAACACGCAAGGAAAGGTATGCCATTTCGTAAAACAGTAGTTTGCTCAAAACAGGAAGCACATCAAAGCGCTAGGTACAAATGTAGAAAATACAGTAAACAGCTAAATACTGTGCCATGGTTAGACCCTGACAAAAAAAAAATTAAAAATAGAAGCAAAGTAAAAATATAGTAGTAATTCTGTCAGTGCCAGTACAAAGGTGGGATCAAAAGGAAGAATTATTGCATGGACAATCACACAGACCTCACCAATTTCATATGCTGTAATATCTACTTAGTTCATGAAGTATAAAAATTAAGAACGAAGTGTATATAGTGTAAATGATACAAAATTACAGATCATTGTTCATTTCCGGTGTACAACTACTTCTTGGACACAAATGAAAAGTATCCCTAGAACCAGATATTTGGTTTTTGAAGTTGTGTACAGAAATGTTATCAGAGTTCACGTGCATGAAACGTAGTGGTAAACTATACATCATTTGATTTTGAAGCTCTACCAGCAATCATGTTTACAGACAAATATTACTGGATTTCAGATGTGTTACACCAGGGCGCGCGCGCGCGCACACACACACACACACACACACACACACACACACACACACACACACACAAAATAAATAAATAAATCCTGGATTTGTCAGTTAAAAACACACTTTTCCTGGCTGAAGATGCACATTTTTCCTGATGAAGATACATGTTCTCTGTGTAACATAACCTTATACTTTCCCTTGAAATTGTAAAACTTATCTATCCTTTGAATGGCAAAGATTTTATACACCGGTCTAGAACTTCCCGGCACTTTACGAAGTGAAACACAGCAAAAAAATAAGTGTTTTGGAAAGATCTTTGATGCATAGTAACATGCACACAGCATATTTTCGTATTACAAAAGTATAAATGCCAATTCCACCAAACACAGAACGTTACTTTCCAAAGCATTGAAATGGAGATTGCAACGTGTTTTTGTCAGCCAATCATAGCTCACATCATGTAGTCTCACCAGCCGATGCCTGTAGATATTCTGAGTATAGGACATGTGATATAGTCGGGCAGTAGCAACATCACTGTTAAGCAGTGTGAACACACAAGTTGGAAAACTCATGGTTTAAATTAATATACATAAAGTATAGCTACATGAAAAGCTAAGCTTTCACATATCAAACACAAATGTGCCAGTAAGATTTTAAATAATGACATAAATGTTTGGTCTTCTGGGCCTGAAATTTTTCTAAGTAGCTGGTCTTCAAAGTGTTAGTTTAAAATGAGAGTAAAAGGTCTGTGATTTAAGAAATTAATTGCTCATTCTCACCTGTAACATAATTCATCTTCATTCGCTGTATTTTCCTGTGACCAGTCAGAAATAGATTTGTTTGAGCAGCTCCCAAAGAGTGCTCGAAAATAGATGTTACTGTACATGCGCAGGTATGATGACATTGGAAGTGTTTACTCTGTTCATATTCCTTTTGTTGCATTTCTGTCTGGAACTTTGTGTAGTGGGGCATCATGTGATTATGTGCAGCACTGTCGCATTTTGTTTGGAGGGGACATACGGAATTATTCTTCTTCAGGCAAGTGTTTTAGTCCTTGGCACAAAATTCATTTCAAAACTAGACTGTACAACACGAAAATACCATAATATTTTTTTTTTAAATTTGTGGTTTGTAATACTGTTATGTAGACATTTCTAATCAAATTTACATCCAAATAGCACTGCAAAAAGCTAATAAGGAGGAATACAAATTTTTTGCAAAAATAAAAAAGGTATTTCTGTACACCAGAACTAAGAACAATGAGCTTTTCATGACTTTCTCAAACTATATAAAAATTAGTAAGGTTATTTGGGAAGCCAAGAAACTGTATAATAGGCAGTTACAGTGATGAAACACTGTGTGCTACCAGCTACAACTTACTAAAGAAAGGTGTTCTGTAAGTTTAAGATGTAAACAACACAAATTAAGAAATAATATAGAGCCTAGAGGAGTATGAGATGAGTGTTGAAACATATCTTGTGATCGAAAAACATTGTGTTTCATGGAAGGAAGATGTGTAAAATTCTGCTAAAGCTTTTGAGTGTGGCTTTTAGGAAGCCAATTTTCTTGGAGTATCTGTAGTATATTATAACTGGTTCTTTATTGTGGCATAGTACCATACATGCCTGAATATGAAAACATGCACTTCAAATTCAGTGAACAGTTGAAACTAGCCAAAAGTGTGGAATGAAACACTTCATTTCAAGTGAATCAACTGTCTCTGTGGAAAAGATTAATAAAAGCCAAATGCATTTGATGTGAGAGCTGTAAAGGAAGCTAGAATAGCAAAATCGTGAAACGTGAAGGCGGGTCACATGGAGACTACTCTCCATTCCACTATGGAACCAACTGCGTAGAAAATTTAAGAATTGCCCCCTGAGGATGCTACAAAGATGTTGAAACCTATTTGAGTTTGTGTGAAAAACAGTTGTCGGCATAACAGGTGAACCTGATTGGCAATAATTTTTGTAATGGTATACTTACAAGGAGTTCTCGGACATACAAACATCTTCCTTTGAAAGTTGGTTGCAAAAGAGTTACCTTGCTAGCAGAGAGGAACAGGAAACAATTGAAGATTTAAGATTCTGCAGTGTTAATAAGTTCCACCCAAAAGACTAAACATGGAGAATCAATGTGCCAAGAAAGCTCAATCTCTGTCATCCAGGCATTCTTGGTTTACAAGAAGTAATTAAAAGCATCAGCAACACTTCGAATAGTTACCATACAGGACATTCGCACCTTACTCACTCTTATTTACTCCATACACTACACAGTTTGTCTGCCTATGTCAGCATTCAAGGGAGGCTGTTCCAATGCTGCCACACAGGGCACAGACATCTACGAGCACGTCATCTTGTGTGCAGGCAGATGCAGGTACTAAAGGATACCTGCCAGTTGGCCCTATTGAACATGTCCTGCGCATGCACGAGCCCATTGGGCACTCCTGTTTGCAGGTGCTTGAGTAGGGCAGTATGACTGCATAGACCGCATAGCGTCAGTTATTTACCTGCCTCTGCCATAGTACGAAGACTTTTGGTTGCCTTAGTTCAGTCCATTTCAAGAGTAATGTTCAACAATTCTGACTGCTTTGTGCATGAGCAAATTTGGCAGCTTGGCCGTAACACAAAAATTTCCCAGGAAGCATCTGGCAGTTTTCAGCTGCTGCTTATACGGCTAACAGCCACACTTCACAGTGAGAAGGGGGAGATGAAGCTTCTCATACAAAACTTCAGCTCTGCACATGCGTGTGGGCTGGCTGCTCAAACGAACCTAATTTAAACTGTTGTGACACCAAGTTCATCAAAAGCAGTGTGTTGTTCTTACTACGGTTCACAGTAAACGCTAGTGTATCAGAGCATAAAATAAAGGAAAGTCAACCACTCGCCTATAGCTGATGGATGTATAGTGCATAGAAGCACTCAGAAGAATACTATTTACTCTAGGTTTCAAGCTCCTGCTCTTTCTCTAGCAAAAGGACATAACTATCACATACGGTCAGACACACACACACCCAAATCCTTTCACAGTGGCTGCAGGTGCGAGTGTACTTTTGCTAGAGAGACAGCAAGAGCTCCAAAATCTAGTGTAAACACTGCATTCTGTTGAGCGTTTCTATGTGGCACAAATTAGTTAGCTGTAGGGGGGGGGGGGGGGGGGTGTGGTTTTTACGTATCTGCCATTTTACGTATCATTCCATCTGGGAATTTCCATTGTTGTTACACTGCGTATTAGAGTTATATGAGAGGTGGTCACTATATCCCCTTCTGCTATAAACAGCATGACATTATGACCAGAATCATCATAAAGGTAGCTCAGACTGGGTTTATTCTTTCTGGAGGTAGTACAGTGACGAGTGTTTCAGTTATGACCACTCAGGGATCAACAGATGAACGGATGAAATAGCCACTGCACACTCCAGAAAATATTCAGCACAGAGAGAGGCTGGCTACGTGGTGATTCATCCCCAGATAGCAGCCCGAATAAAAGGAACTTAGTTTGCATGTAGCAGTCAAAGCACCAAGTGTGTTTGGAGCAGTCAGAAAGATCTTGCTCTTTGGTTGAGTGAATGGAAAACTCAGGTATATCAGAATTAAATGATGCTGTCGCAGACAAGGTATGGGAGTTTTGTACTTCCACATACCTCTTTCCTTTCTTCTGGTCCCTCATACTCCAAATTTTCACTTACATGCCACTGCTTGCCTCTTGTGTGATAACCTTTGCACTGTACTTTGCTTCTTAATCCATGACTGCTGTGGATACTTTAACTGGATGCTACATGGCTTCTGGGTTTTCCTTAAATGCTGTTCACGTGTCCCATTCAACCGACTCACTCACTGCTGTGGATTACTTCTGTATATTGGTGAATAAAAAATACAACACACATGTCTCTTTGCATGCTATCATTGGGACAAAACCTCATTGTGATATCTTCAGACATTTAAGAAATGTGACAATTGTTATGACCATGTTGACTCCTGATGGGCAGGATGAACAGGGCTGTCTTTCGGGTATAACAACTAGTATCTGTGCTGCTCTCAGTTTTAGATAAGATATCAGAATTTTATCTCTATTTCATACAAAGTAATGTACGGGTAAACTCAACCGTACACAAAGTATATGCATTGTGTTTTTACCTCGGCAAACTCTTACTTATTTTGATACAGTACAGTAACTTTGATGAATAACGAAAAGAGATTTAGTCCTTCATCAAGCGAAGATATCGGACTGTAAAATGTGCAAGCATCAAATTGTTTTCACTCAATAATTTGCTTAAAATTGGACGATGTTTCTCAGCACAGGTAGCAGCATTAAGCAAGCTGTACAGTGACAATAAAGCTATTCTCAGCACAGAATGCAGAAATCTCATCTGTAGCAGTCAAAGGAGTTAATGAACATACATAACAATGAGCCACTGCCCTATACTTCTTCCAGACATTTTATACACAGCAAACAGCAGTAAATTGACAGGTGGTACTGACAGATGTCTTTATCAGACATTGATGAATGGTGTAGTAGCAAAACGTGTCTAAGCTAGTTATAATATTGTGTTTTATTAACTTTCTTGGAGGTGCAGTAATTTTTTTTATATACTATCATTGCAGGCCAACTTCCACTGGAGATGCTGACAAGTTTGATTCCAGCATCAATGGCCCCTGCTGCTGCTTCAGGTGTTGGGTATTGTGTGGAACAGCAAGATTCAAGTACCACACAGCCACAGCAACAGTCGCAGTCACAGCAGCAACAGCAGCAGCAGCAGCAACAGCAGCAGACTACATCATCAAGCACTTTGTCATTGCTGCCAGGATTAGGAGAAGTTAATGTTGAGGAATTATTCCGCAAGCTTGTTGCTACAGGAATTGTACCAGCAGGTCAGAGTACCTCAGGAACAGGTGCAGCTGAGGAGAAAAAGACTGCAGATGATCCGGCCACCCAGATCAAACCAGTTGACTTTTCTCAGCCAGAAACACTACGAGTGTGAGTATACAGCAGAGTTTTTTTATTTGTCTGAGTAAGAAAATGGAAATAGTATCCCAACACTGAGCATTTCATACATACAATGGTCTTAAGCTTCATATTGTGGAGTTTCCATCTTACCTGAATTTGCATGTGCTACAGGTGTCGTTCATTGGAGACGGTAAGAATTTAGGTATCTCCTCAGGTGCCCCGAGATACATTGCTGCTGAACTGCTGCTGCCTTCCAGCATTAAAATAAAAGTGACAAAGCCTTAGCAAAACACTTTTCTTAACTTACTGATTGGTTCTTCATTTATTATTATTTTGTATATATTTCACAGACCAGAGTAATATAATATATAGTGATATGCAGAAATTATAAGATCGTCAATCATTTCTGTCAGTGTTTTTATGACAAGTACATATGTTTCAGTCTTAAGTGTTCCTGATAAACATGTTTCTGTTTGACTTTAGACGGCAACCTGCTCTTGTGGCACAGTTATACTCAGGGATTCAATGCAGCTCTTGTGGTGTGCGTTTCCCACCTGAGCATACAATGAAGTATTCACAGCACTTGGATTGGCACTTCAGACAGAACAGGAGAGAACGTGACAGCACGAGAAAGGCTCAGAGTCGCAAATGGTATTATGATGTCTCAGACTGGATCCAGTTTGAGGAAATTGAAGACCTTGAAGAGAGAGGTAAGGCACAAACATTCAAGTTCTTTTGTTGCTGTCCCTCTGAGCCTTGCAGCCACCCAAGTGGTTATGTGTATTTTATCTTTTTAAGTGTCAAATTTTATATGAGACTTTAAGCTAAAGGAAGTCAATCCATGAAATTCACATTATCAGGTGCACAGAGGCACTAAATAAAAACTTTTTGAGGATAGAATCCAAAAATTTTAGTTCACTGTTTCCTTAACCCCAATTAAATGTTTAGGACTGCCTTTCATTGGATCGTAACTGGTGCCAGTTGCGTTCATAGTTTCTCCCGTAGTTTTTCCTCTGTAATCACTTTACTTACTCTATAATGTAAGGATTGTAGTTGTTTGGTTAGCTCCATTGTGTGTTAATGTTTGTTTTCCTTTCCCTTCTTAGCTCAAAGTTGGTTTGAGACCCAGCAGGCAGGAGCAGCTGGAACATCTGAAGAATCTTCAAATGAAATTCCAAGTGTATCAGCTGAAGGCCAAGAGGATGCCGTATGTGACGTTTGCCATGATCACTTTGAACAGTTCTATAATGAAGAGCGTGAAGAATGGCATCTGCGCATGGCTATTCGTGTAGACGGTCATGTATATCATCCATTGTGTTACGAAGATCTTAAGGTAATAAGCTTACCTTCTCTACACAAACATTTCAGACTTGTAATTACAAAAACTCTAAATATAAAGGTCCCAGATTCAAGTCCTGGTCTGGCACACAGTTTTAAGTCTCAAATTAACACAGCTGCAGAGTGGAAATTTCATTCTTGGTTCATGAACAAAGATGGGGTGTGTAGGCTATTTCTGCTCATCTGACGTGGAAAACTTCGGTAACCAGTTGGCATTCAGTATTTTCTGATTATTGTCGTATGAAGACAGCCAGTGCAGACTGTAAATGTGTTTATAATGTGGATAATGTTTTCCATACAATTATATTTGTTACTGATAGTTTTTTTTACCCTGGTAACCAATATATATAATGTAAACAAATGAGACTTGTCACTTATGGGATAAATTGCATTCAGATTCTGCTTGTTGCAAGACTCAGGAATTCACTGAAGTATGTGCAACAGGTGGTGTTCGGCATCGACAATACTGCCATTACCCTCTCTTCTTCCTGTACGGCCCACCTTTGTGACTATATTTGTAGAGGGAGCCGTGCGGTTAAAGGCGCTGCAGTCTGGAACCGCAAGACCGCTACGGTCGCAGGTTCGAATCCTGCCTCGGGCATGGATGTGTGTGATGTCCTTAGGTTAGTTAGGTTTAACTAGTTCTAAGTTCTAGGGGACTAATGACCTCAGCAGTTGAGTCCCATAGTGCTCAGAGCCATTTTTTGTAGAGGGAAAATGACTATTAACACGCATGCACACCTGTCGCCCACTTACTCACATGTACACACCTGTCTCCCTACATTGTGATCATTCAACTGCCAGCTCTTTCCTGGCCCATGATGAGTGTAGTGGGATGAGGTGAGGTTGCAGAGTGGGAAGGAGTGAGGGATGGAGAGAGTCGGGAGGCAGCAAGGGAGTTGGGGGAGGAAGCGTCCAGTGGCTCGTGGGAGAGTGGGGAGCCATCCATGGGCTAGCTAGGGGTGCAGGTAGATGGACAAGTGGCAGACAGCTGAGCACACGGTTTCACAGACTAGGGCGTGAGTAAAGGGAAAGGATTGCTGTGCATGTGCGTGTGTGCATACACACACACTACTGGGTGGGGGGACAGCGAGTTACCTTAGGTTTAGGCCAGGGAGGTTTCAGGAGCGAAGGATGTGCTGTAGGGGTAGCTCCCATCTGCACAGCTGAGAAAAGCTGATGGTGGTGAGGAGGATCCAGATGGAACAGGGTGTGGAGCAGCCATTGAAATCCCGCATATTGTGACCTGCTGCATGTTGGGCCACTGGGTGGTCCACATAGTTCTTGGTAACAGTTTTACAGTGGCCATTTATTCTAGTTGACAGCTGGTTGGTTGTCATACCAATGTAAAACATTGTACAGTGATTGCAGCAGAGCTGGTATATAACATGGCAGCTTTCACAGGTGGCCAGGCATCTGATGGGGCAGGGTAAGCCTGTGATGGGACTGGAGTAGGAGGCGCTAGGTGGGTGAATAGAGCAGGTCTTGCATCTGGGTCTTCCACAAGGGTATGATCCCTGTGGGAGGGGATCGAGGTTGGGAGTAGCATAGAGATGGACTAGGATGTTGTGGAGGTTGGGTGGGGAACACCACTTTGGGAGGGGATGGAAGTATCTTGGGTAGTATGTCCCTCATTTTGGGGCATGGTGATACATAATAAAAAAACCTGATAAAGGACATGATTCAGTCGTTCCAGTCCCGGGCGATATTAGGTGACAAGGGGGCTATTCTTTGTGGTTCGTTCTTGGGATGGATATGAGGATCAGATGTGTGTGCGGATATGGCATGGGAGATATTGACTGTCTGCAAAGGTCTTTGTAAGCCCTTCAGCATACTGGGCGAGGGAGTTCTCGTCGCTGCAGATGATACGTCTGCCGTGGGTGGCCTGCCTCTATGGGAGGGATTTTTTGATGTGAAGAGGTGGTGCTCTCAAAGTGCAGGTACTGTTGGTGAGTGGTGGGTTTGATGTGGACCGAGGTGTGGATGGAGCCATCTAAGAGGGGATTGACAGCTAGGAAGGTGGCATGATGGGTGGAGGAGGACCAGTTGAAGTGGATGGAGGAATGAGGATAAGGCATCCTGGCATTGGGTCCAGATCATAAAGATGTCATAAATATACCTGAACCAGACTGGAGTGTGGGAAGCTAGGAACGTTTCCTCTAGGTGGCCCATGAAGAGGTTGGCATAGAAGGGTGCCTTGCAGGTGCCCATGGCTGTGCCATGAATTTGTTTACATACCTTCCCTTCAAAGGTAAAGTAGTTATGGGTTAGAATTTACTTCATTAGATGTACGAGGAATGAAGTGGTTGGTTTTGCAGGGCACTGGGAGAGGTCGTGTTCAATCGTGGCAAGGCCATGGGCGTGAGGTATGTTGGTCTATAAGGAAGCTGCATCTACAGTGACAAGTAGGAACCCAGGAGTAACCAATCGTTGGTCAGTTTATTTTACAGATTGCTGTCACAAGTTAATAAACATTACAGACTATGCTTGCAGTATGACAGATAGGCTACAAATTTATGTGGTTGAACATCATCAATGTACATCTATTTCGAGCTGTTCACAGTGTACCTTTGAATTTGGTATTTCATTAAGTGACAGATCATATCCTTTGCACTTTCCTCAACTGCAGTTTCATTGAATATGGCTAAATGCAAAATTTTTGTTTTCATATAGCCAATGCATGATTAGAATAACTGAATTTAAGGTCCCAAAACATTTATATTATGCTCCATAACATATGATGGATCACACGAGGCAATATTGCCCCTACGGCTTATCTTAGAAGATAGATTAAGGAATGGCAAACCTACATTTCTGGCATTTGAAGACTTACAGAAAGCTTTTGAAAATGTTGACTGGAATACTCTCTTTCAAATTCTGAAGGTGGCAGGAGTCAAATATAGGGAGTGAAAGGCTATTTACAATTTGTATAGAAACCAAATGGCAGTTATACGAGTCGAGGGGGCATGAAAGGGAAGCAGTGTTTGGGAAGGGAGTGAGACAGGGTTGTAGGCTATCCCCGATGTTATCCAATCTATATATTGAGCAAGCAGTAAAGGAAACAAAAGAAAAATTTGGAGTAGGAATTAAAATCCACGGAGAAAAAATAAAAACTTTGTGGCTTGCCGATGACATTGTAATTCTGTCAGAGATGGCAATGGACCTGGAAGAGCAGTTGAACAGAATGGACAGTGTCTTGAAAGGAGGATATAAGATGAACAACAACAAAAGCAAAACAAGGACAATGGCATGTAGTCGAATTAAATCAGGTGATACTAAGGGAATTAGGTTAGGAAATGAGACACTTAAAGTAGATGAGGTTTTGCTATTTGGAGAGCAAAATAGCTGATGATGGTCGAAGTAGAGAGGGTATAAAATGTAGACTGGCAATGGCAAAGAAAGCATTTCTGAAGAGAAATTTGTTAATATAGAGTGTAGATTTAAGTGTCAGGAAGTTGTTTCTGAAAGTATTTGTATGGAGTGTAGCCATGTATGGAAGTGAAACATGGATGATAAATAGTTTTAAACATGAAGAGAACAGAAAAGATTTCGCAGTATGGTGCTACAGAAGAATGCTGAAGATTAGATGGGTAGATCACGTAACTAATTAGGAGATATTGAATAGAATTGGGGAGAACAGGAATTTGTGGCACAACTTGACAAGAAGAAGGGATCAGTTGGTAGGACATGTTCTGAGGTGTCAAGGAACCATTAGTTTAGTATTTGAGGGCAGCGTGGAGGGTAAAAATCGTAGGAGGAGACCAAGAGATGAATACAGTAAGCAGATTCAGAAGGATGTGTACTTGGGAGATGATGAAGCTTGCACAGGACAGAATAGCATGGAGAGCTGCATCAAACCACTATGGACTGAAGTCAACAACAACAACAACATATGAAAAATAGTACTCAGTTTTGCATAAACCAAAAAAGATTGAAATCACAAAATTTGCCATTGCCATTAACACTATATAAGTTTAATTTTAAAAGTTATACAACCCACAACTGTCTTGCCCCATTCCAGATAAAATTTTAAAATGCTAGAAAATGAAATTTAGCTTATACTGACACATCTTATTACATGACTAACAGTCCTATTGTCAGGGAGCTTAGTCCTTCCAGTCCTCCAATTTAGACTACAGCATCACACTAGTAGTGGGGGCCTCAAGAGTAACTCCTGTGAAATTGTTTTGGTCACTATACCAGTGTCTTTGATACAGTCAAGGTGAAAGGTCATGAGGCAGGATCCGTTTCTGGCCAGGTGAAAATATTACAGCAGTTGAAAATGAGGAAATTTTACTTGCACAGCTCAGATCTGTGGCCATATCGTTTCTGAGAAATTGAAGAATTAGTTATTGCAGTTTATACTTGAGAAGGAAAGTCTGTCATTTACCATGTATACTGATTCAAATGACACTTCTTTCAATATTTTCACTCTTTGGCAAGAGTATGTAACTGTCAAATATTCTATATAACAGGGGAAAAGTGATCAGTGTAAGTGACTGCAAAATGGTTACAAATTTTTCTAAGTTACATTTGTCTTCCACTCAGGCTGTCATTGCATAATTTTTATTTCATATTCTTGATTGCTACACAGTTCTATCAGTGTAGTTGTAGCCATGAAGGTTGCTGCCCAGTGTTCTTATACTTGTAAGTGATAACTTGGTGTCATGTTGGTACTTTGAAAATCCAGTCACCCCGTTTCATTTCAACTGTAACTCATTTGATGAATTACACTATTGCCGACACACTTGAAAATGGCTACACTGTCCAAACTGTGAAGTAGTGATGAATATAAAATAAAATAAAACCTAATCCAAGTAATGAACAGCCAGTGTGGCAGATAACTGTAAGTTGGAAAATTTGTTTTGGCTGTGGACCCTATGGCAACTAAAATTTGTTCCACATTTCTCATAACACATTGAGCTAATGCCAAAAAGATCGATAACCTTGTACAAAACCAGCTGTCAGCCCCAAATGTTTTACATAAACTTAACATGCACTTGATATATGTATGTGTCAAAGTAACCTCCCATAGCAGTCTTCATAAATGTAAACAAAGTTTGATTTCATCATATATTTAACATGAAAGAAGTGTATGCAAGTAAATGGGTTTCATCCTGTTCACTTGGTGCTTTCACTGCTTTGGTTATGAATACCATCAAACACACGGTGATGTCATACCACAACAGAAAGAAGTGCCTTCGAGAAACAGAGAGATTTCAGCAATAATAGCACAACACTTCAGGTACGTTTTTCATCTTGACCTTCAGCAGAAAAGGTTAATAATGATATTTTGCAAGAAATGCCCATGCATGGGTATGCGAACATCTGCACACTTTCTTATATCACTTGATACTACCACCACCACCACAATTAGCAAGTACCACAATTAGCAAGTACTTGCCTCGTTAAGTACATTCTAAACAGATCTGGAACTATTAAATTGCAAGTTTATGTATAGCAAAAATTTCTCCTTTTTTTGAGAGTTCAACAGCTCCACTTGGTTCGGTACAAGTCCTGCATTATGATTTATGGTTCAATTTTCTTGAAAAATGGAACACAGTAATGTAAACCCTTTCACAAGATTTCCGTATGAGTAGTCTGGTTTCAGAGTCTGATATTTTTCTTGCGATAGCATAAACATACACTTGAATTGTTGTCACAATTCTGTCTTGTTCACACTACCATGCGGAGTTTACTTAGTATTAGATTACTATTGTTGAAATTACTCAAGAATTTGTTATAAGGCACATTAAGCAGTCATATGGTTACATGTACAAAACAAGGTGACTTGCTCTATCTACTAATGAAGGTTGGCATTGACCGGGAAGGTGTCAGTGCTGGTCAAGGTCCTTCGATTAGCATTGATTCAACCACATTGCCAAGAGTCTTCGTAGAGAGTGTGTATGGTGAAGAACAATATGAGAAGTTCTTGGTGGACATGAAAAGCCCACACTTCAACAACTTCCTGTCTATAGCAGTATAATTTGTACAACATGTTGCGACATTTTACGGAGTCACTTTGTTTAGGTGTAGGAGATGTAATTTTATCCATAGTAGCTTTGTCTTGTTGGTAACAAGAACAATTTGGCCATACATATATTATGGGATAAGTGACTAGCTTCACCTGGAGGAGTAAAATATCGTTGTTGCAGCTTGTGAAAGAAATTTTAAGAGGGACTTCGTTTCCAGTGTTTAGGTGAAATTGCCTAGTCTAACTATACCACTGCTTAGAGGCAGTGTAGCTAAGTGAGTCAAAGGCTTCTGTCCAGTCACTCGTCAACCGGTCGGGGGTTGCAGAAGAAGACAGCAAAGGAAAATCTGAAGAATTACATTTAAGAAAAGGATTATACAAACATAATATCATTTGACTCTTGCACAGGTTCCGCATGGAGGACATAGAAATAGGCATTCATGGCATACAGAAGGAGCTGAAAGAGTTGGAAACAAATAAGTTGCCATGGAATTCCAGTTCAGTTTTACAGAACCTATTCTGCAGCACATACTCTTAGCTTGCATTTATTGCAAACCTCTTGCCCCAAGCCACAAGCAATGGGAAAAATGTGACAGTTAAAATCTGTATACAAGAAAGGTGAAAAGAATGGTCCTGCATAATTACAGACCAATATTGTTAACATCGCTTCGCTGTGGAATTCTTTAACATGTTCTGAATTAGGATATAATAAATATCCTTGTGACAAAAAAGCTTCTTTGTACAAATCAGCACAGATTTAAAAAGCATTGCTTATGTGAAACTTGGCTTTGCTCTTTTCTCACAATATCCTATAAACTGTCAATGGAGGGCAACAGGCAGATTCCATATATCTAAATTTCCGGAAAGCGTTGGACAGGAGGCATCATGTAGGTCCAAGCATATGGTTTAGGTTCCCAGATCTTTTTAAGTAGTAGAACCCAAATACATTGTCCTTGGTGGCGAGTGTTCATCATTGACAAGGATGTCGTCAGAAATGCCTCTGGGAAGTGTAATAGGACTCCTCTTTTCTCTATATACATAAATGATTTAATGGACAAAGTGAGCTGCAGTTTATGGCTGTTGGTGATGACGCTGTAGGTTTGATTGTTGAGTAATGACTTAAGGCAAAATTTCTAGTTGGTGTGATGAATGTGGGAACTCGCTCTAAATGTAGAAAATGTATTTTCATGTGGATGAGTAGGAAAAACATATTTTCATGTGGATGAGTAGGAAAAACATTAGTAGGGTACTGCTTGATAGAATTACATCGATTAACGAACACATCAGCTTGGTAGTACTTAAAATTTTGGGGAATTTTCCCCCCTTCTGGCATGAAGGCAACTGGACAATTAATTACTGATACATGTAGAGAGATGGTCAAAAATTCAAAATTGCGATTTATACATGACTATCATTTACAGAGTATTATTGAAATGTAGAGAGCAGACAAGGTAATACTCAGAGACTCAAAACTATCAGAACCTGTTGTCACAAAATGGCTGAGTCAAGGCTGCAATATGGAACCCATCTTGTTCAATTTATAAATGGAAAAACAGAAAAACAGTTGTGAAGAAATGGGGAGCATTGTTAACGATGTACAGGTATTTTTGTTAAGTTTCGCTGATGATCGGCATAGAAAGCACAAGATGAATGCGATCTTCATTTCGTAATACAATTTTTATATCGGGGATGTGACAAATGGGGAATACAGATGAGTATAACAAAAACTGAGTATTTTGGTAGTGAATAGTGGCTGTTGTTGTTGTTGTTGTTGTTGTTGTTGTTGTCTTCAGTCCTGAGACTGGTTTGACGCAGCTCTCCATGCTACTCTATCCTGTGCAAGCCTCTTGATCTCCCAGTATTTACTGCAACCTACATCCTTCTGAATCTGCTTAGTGTATTCATCTCTTGGTCGCCCTCTACAATTTTTACCCTCCACGCTGCCCTCCAATGCTAAATTTGTGATCCCTTGATGCCTCAAAACATGTCCTACCAACTGGTCCCTTCTTCTTGTCAAGTCTTGCCACAAACTCCTCTTCTCCCCAATCCTACTCAGTACCTCCTCATTAGTTATGTGATCTACCCATTTAATCTTCAGCATTCTTCTGTAGCACCACATTTCGAAAGCTTCTATTCTCTTCTTGTCCAAACTATTTATCGTCCATGTTTCACTTCCATACATAGCTACACTCCATACAAATACTTTCAGAAACTACTTCCTGACACTTAAATCTATACTTGATGTTAACAAATTTCTCTTCTTCAGAAACGCTTTCCTTGCCATTGCCAGTCTACATCTTATATCCTCTCTACTTCGACCATCGTCAGTTATTGTGCTCCCCAAATAGCAAAACTCCTTTACTACTTTAAGTGTGTCATTTCCTAATCTAATTCCCTCAGCATCACCCGACTTGATTCGACTGCATTCCATTATCCTCGTATTGCTTTTGTTGATGTTCATCTTATACCCTCCTTTCAAGACACTGTCCATTCCGTTCAGCTGCTCTTCCAAGTCCTTTGCTGTCTCTGACAGAATTATAGTGTCATTGGCGAACCTCAAAGTTTTTATTTCGTCTCCATGGATTTTAATACCTACTCCAAATTTTTCTTTTGTTTCCTTTACTGCTTGCTCAATATACAGATTGAACAACATCGGGGACAGGCTACAACCCTGTCTCACTCCCTTCCCAACCGCTCCTTCCCTTTCATGTCCCTCGACTCTTATAACTGCCATCTGGTTCCTGTACAAATTATAAATAGCCTTTCGCTCCCTGTATTTTACCCCTGCCACCTTTAGAATTTGAAAGAGTGTATTCTAGTCAACATTGTCAAAAGCTTTCTCTAAGTCTACAAATGCTAGAAACATAGGTTTGCCTTTCCTTAATCTATTTTCTAAGATAAGTCGTAGGGTCAGTATTGCCTCACGTGTTCCAACATTTCTACGGAACCCAAACTGATCCTCCCCTAGGTCGGCTTCTACCAGTTTTTCTATTCGTCTGTAAAGAATTCGCGTTAGTATTTTGCAGCTGTGACTTATTAAACTGATAGTTCGGTAATTTTCACATCTGTCAACACATGCTTTCTTTGGGATTGGAATTATTATATTCTTCTTGAAGTGTATTTCTCCTGTCTTATACATCTTGCTCACCAGAACGTAGAGTTTTGTCAGGACCGGCTCTCCCAAGGCCATCAATAGTTCCAATGGAATGTTGTCTACTCCCGGGGCCTTGTTTCGACTCAGGTCTTTCAGTGCTCTGTCAAACTCTTCACGCAATATCGTATCTCCCATTTCATCTTCATCTACATCCTCTTCCATTTCCATAATATTGTCCTCAAGTACATCGCCCTTGTATAGACCCTCTATATACTCCTTCCACCTTTCTGCTTTCCCTTCTTTGCTTAGAACTGGGTTTCCATCTGAGCGCTTGATATTCATACAAGTGGCTCTCTTTTCACCAAAGGTCTCTTTAATTTTCCTGTAGGCAGTATCTATCTTGCCCCTAGTGAGATAAGCCTCTACATCCTTACATTTGTCCTCTAGCCATCCCCGCTTAGCCATTTTGCACTTCCTGTCGATATCATTTTTGAGACGTTTGTATTCCTTTTTGCCTGCTTCATTTACTGTGTTTTTATATTTTCTCCTTTCATCAATTAAATTCAATATTTCTTCTGTTACCCAAGGATTCCTACTAGCCCTCGTCTTTTTACCTACTTGATCCTCTGCTGCCTTCACTACCATATTTGAAGTTAACATTAATGATGGAGCAGTTATGAGACAGGTTGAAAAATTCAGTGGTAGATATTGATGAAGTGGATGGGTGGTATGGAAGTAAAATACAGAATACTACAAGGCAGAAATGCAATAGGGTGTAAAGAATTTTTTTTGGTGTGACTAGAATATTTAATAATAAGAGTGAGTAGGCTGATGGTTGAAATCTCTGTTATGGATCAGAACTAGGGATTTCAAATGCTGACCCCAAAACAAGACTAATAGCTGTCTAAACTGATTATTTACAGTGCACCAGAATATCAAGAAATGGGGGAGGGAGAGACTAATGATGAAGTAAGAACTAGAATGAGAACAAATGAAACAATGATAGATACAATTGAAAGAAAATCATTAAAGTGATATGGGCATTTTCTAGAGATTGCTGGATCATTCATGGACAAACAAAATTATCTCATTGGAAACCATCTGGCAAATCATCGGGTATGCAGAGGGGTGCAGAGGATTGCAGATAAGAGGAAGACTGCAAAATGTTGTTATTAATTGATCTGTGTGTTATTTAATCATTTAGTAGTAGTAGTAGTCGTCGTCTCAATTTCAGATACTTTGCCCCAAGCATCCGGAAATGGCTTTGTTACATGCTTTAAGTGCAAGATGATAAGAGGTTCCAAAAATTTAAAACATATTAAAATTGTGAGACTGAGGTGGTATTGGCTGTTTTGGAGTGTTGTACAGGAACCACATTACATGTTATTACTGTGCAATTGTAAGATAAAATTGTTTTCGCCTACATATGTACTCCACAAGCCACCATCCAGCGAGGCAGAGCGTACTTCCAATCCAAATCCAGTTTCTTCATACTTTTGCTCATTTGCATTCAGTATATCAATGTCATGCAGCTACACACACACACACACACACACACACACACACACACACACACACACAGTTTCACCCCATATATGTTGTTAGGGATGTAACTGTTTATTTGTTAGGAGTAAAGTTAGAAATAAAAGGAAAATAAAAAAAATTAAGTGTATTTCATGGAGAAAAAATGTTTCATTAGGAGGTGAAAGAACTTTGTTTTATATTAATTATTTTATTTCATCATATAGCAATAACAGTTTCTTTGCACCTCCCCCACCACCTAACCAATTAAGATTTTGAACAGACATATCACACGTTAATTCAGTGAAGAAATAAATTCAGCCTTAGCTAATTTCAAGCAATAACATGCATTTTTTAGTACCATCCAAACAGATTTCGATTCCGACATACCTTACCATACTAACAGAGAGAGAGAGAAGATCAACTGAAAATGCGGCTGTTTAAAGTCGTGCATTGATAAGACCAACCACTACTCACGCTTTTCTGTTTTACGCGAACAACTACTAAATGAGAATCACTTTGCCAGACAGGAATTGGAAGTGAACTATTCTGTTGTGGCAGTTTGCCAACAAACAACAAACAGCGAACAGTGTGGGCATGATGTCAAGTGCTCCAGATTGGGGAGAAAACCAGCTCCAATGAATGAATGGTGCCAATCATAAAGTAATTTTAATTGGACTATAGTAATTGATAATTGTCAAATTCTTTTCATTTCTTACTAATGGTCACATCAAGGCTTCACTTTAAATATCTAATAGTTCAGTTTTATGTGTAAATTTTCATCAGTGTGAACTTTGCCATGTTGACTCATTTGTCGGGATAACACAGGCAGGGGCAGGTCAGTTAAGCTACCCACACCTATCAGGTGGTTCTACTAAAGTGTTTTGTATATGCAGGAGAGATCTGGCTACCCCCAAATGTGAGCTCTTGGTTGGGGCAGTATGATAATGTAGGTTGCAGCCCATCACTCTGGCTGTCCATGTTTTAGCTACTAGCCTGGAGGTTTGTCCACATACAAGCATTCAAGCTGGAACAGTCCTGCTTGACTGAAATAGATAAGTGGCTTTGGTAGTATGAAAGCCAAAAGAGGCCCTAGTTAAAATTCTTTTAGAGAGTGTAATAATAGCGTATATGCAAAGCCAACAATTTTTGTTTTAGAGACAGAAGAGATCTCTCAAAGAAAGGTAATCACAGGTCATATTTTCAACTTGTGTGTTTGCTTCAGGATCTTCTTCAATTGTTACAGGCATCAGAGGCAGCAGCAGCTGAAGAAGCATCATCTATTGCAGAGGATGCAGAAAATCAAGAAAGTACAAGTAATTTAGACGAGCAGCCAGTGAAAGAGCCTGACCAAGTAGATGGTGAAGAAAACAAAAAAATGGAGGAAGAAATCTCATCTGAAAAAACTGAATGCACAGACGAAGCAAAGACAACTTCTGAAAATGAGCAGCCTGATGAGAAAGAAACAATTAAAGCAGAAGTAAAAGATGAAGCCAGTGAAAATGACCTGGCAGAAGATGTAAAGAAGTTGAATGTTAAGGAGGAACCCATGGAAAGTACAGAGGCAGAACAGGCAGAGGCAGAACAGACAGAGGAGACAGCAGAACCCAAGGTGAAGACAGAAAATGATGATACTGAAGGTAATATCAATCTCCATTTAATTATGACTATGCTTTGTTACTATGAGGCAATCTCTTGCAGATTCTGTATATTGGCATAATGGATGGTTTGTATCCCAAGCATGATCTTGTAAGAAATGCTTGTCATTAATAGTTTAAGGAGATTTTGCAGAACATAAAGAAAAATTTCTGAATTAAGCAACCAAGCTATAGTGTGTGTAATGTGACAGTAGGACGAGATTCTTTACACCTCTCCTGATCTAATTTTTTTATTTGGGGAGTATCATATTTTTAGAAGACATATTCATAGAAGAGAATGGGAAAATAATTACTAATCTGTGTTCATTTCCAGTAGCAACAAATCTTTCACATAGTTATGCTTAATGTAGTGATGTAATTCAAACATGAGATCAGAGTAACAGTATGATTGGCAGTTAATTGTACATGACATTCATTGTCACGACCACCAATCGATTCTTGGTCACGCCTGTTCCGTTCATTGTTGTTATATCGCTTTGCTATCTTGGGTGCCAGTTGCATCCCACCTAAGCAACAACAACATCTTCAAGGATTTTTATGAGTAGCTCAATTGAGCATGCCATTCACATGTACACTCACCACACTTTACAAGCAGCAAATAATAACATAGCATCAACTAGTATTTTCTGTGACCTGTCTAAAGCATTTGACTGTGAATCATGATATTCTCCTATACAATATAGTTTTTATGGAATTGGTGCAGCCAACCAATGGATGATGTCATGTACTTATTAAATTCAACCAGTGTAAGCAAGGGAGAGTCTTCGGACTGGGGAGAAAAATTTTTTGAGGTGTTACACAAGGCTTAGTCTTAGATCCACCATTATTTCTCAATATATTTGAACAACCTTTTGCCTAACATAAAGGAAGCAGAATGTTCTTTGTGTGGATGACATAAGGATTGTAACCAGTTCGAATAATGTTTTTTTTTCTGCAAATGGCCTCCATTTCAGAAATACATGACATATTCATTTCTCATATCCAGAGGTACCACACCAGTGATAAATGTTACACATGGTGGGGAAATGCAACAAACCTAGGGTGAAAATTTAAAATTTTGTTAATTTTCATTCAACACTATCGTATGGGACAACTCATACTGAAGAAAGAAATTGTTCATTCCTCAAAAATAATATGTAAGAATAAAATGTGGTGCCCACTCACAATCATCTTGAAGACATCTGTTTGAATTATGCATTTGGATTACTTCTTCACAGTATATTTAATCCCTCATGAAGTTTGTTGTACATTATCCATTGCAGTTAAGATGTAACAATGATGCACATTATTACAATACAAGAAGAAAAAAATGTTAATCTATGTTAAGGTTATCTTCAGCACAAAAAGCAATGCACATTGCTGCCACCAAAATTTTGGACCACTTACCCAATGAAATAAAATGTGTGACAGACAGAAAAGTAAGATTGGAAAACAAACTGGAAATGTAGAGCCTTGCCAATACTTGACAGGTCTTCTCTGACCTGTTCTGTGTATATTGTAAATGGTCATTTATTTAGGAAAATTTAAGGCTTCACTTGGATTAGCAGGTAATAAAAAATCTGCAGTGTAAGTCAATATATTGCAGTGGGGTGTCTGAGAAACTGTTGCATGAATTTTTGGTTCCAAAGTCTTTTTATATCCTGGAGATTTGTTAATGTCAAAGTAAACCAGACCTGATGTTCCTACATAATGTGTTACTATTGCTGTTGTCTGTGTTATTGTTTAGTGCCTTGAATCTTGTGGCACTATACACAATATTTATATCAAAAGCACATTTACAATCCCAGGAAATTGCTTTCAGGTATGAATGAAGATATGGGTCCTCAGACACCACCTCCATTACTTTTACCATCTGTTGTGGATACTACTCTGGCTGCAGTTGCCTGTACCATAGACGGTAATGTTCAGTTTGAGGATGCTCCGACTCAGCCACCAGCCTTATCAACAGGTCGCATAAAAATAAATATTGGAAAAATGCCTGCACCTGCTATTGTACCAGCAGTGGCCGAAAGTGATGGAGATACTTCAGCAGAAGAACCACATTCCCCACTACCCACAAGGCCACTGTCAACTGATATTACTGCACAGGCAGAATCAGTTACAGTGCCTGTTATGACCTGTGAAACTTTCCAACCACCACCACCTGGTGTTGAACCTGTTTCTCTTAAACCTCGTTTGGTTGGACTGAAGATGACTGAGCTGCCTCCTGTTACACGTGGAACAGAACTGTCAGGCCTGTGCAGCATTATGTAAAGTGTATAGTCCTTCCTTGTGTAAAGTTTTGTACAGCACAAAAATAAATTGTGTACATTATATTTTGAAGTTACTTTACTGAAATCTCTGGCACCTTTTTCATCCTGTGTTCCAGTCCTTGGCTCCCACTTTGTGGAATTAATGGGTATGTTTTGCTAGTTGCCTTATAAATTCGATACACTGAGCTAGTGTTCCATAAGTGCATTTACTGAGTGGAGAGCAAAACTGTAATATCTTCATAAATGATATAGTTTCAATAAACTAATTAAAATAATCTGGGGCGGATAGAGGTGACCATAATGTGAAAATATGAATTTATATTAAAACATGTTTAAATTTGTCAATTTGCTAACATTTTGCAGTATGAACTGTTTATCAGTGATATAATTACATAAATATTAAAATTTTGTGGTTAGCAATTTTGTCTTTCTTCCAGATCAGTATGGAAAATACTTGGATGGTTGCCATGAGTGTCAGTTTCATGTAATCAGTTTTATCTGGTCAAAATAAAGTCTTTGTTGTAAATAACCCTGGTTCTTAATTTTTAACATCCTGATGAGACCTTGTTTCCACCTTTCCATTCCCACAATGGAAGCTGAGACCTATGTTAATATGGCAGTAAAGTGAGAGTAGGTGTTAAATTTTGAAGGCAGTCACATGACTCTTCTTATTCACTGTGATGTAATTTCCATACAGAACTGGATCTGTAGGCCACCTCCAATATGAAGTAAATTTATTGGGGGAAAAAGCATGCAATATGATACTTACCGTATTCAGCAACGAACAATTCATGTTTCCCAAGTTGCCACTCATGCATGCTTTTTTTCTGTAAAACAACTTGATTTCTGATGCAGTGTCTGTAATGGATTGTCATCTCATATCAAACATGTATCAAATGTTAGTCCTCGTACAAAAATCCTGCAACTGGTCAGAAAAAGGTCATTGCAGTGGACTGACAACGTGCCAGCAACTTAAATATTACAGCAATCTTTTCATATCACACTCAGATTTGCTTTTCATGCAAACAGAAAATTGCTCCACCTTGGAAGATCACTGCAAAATTGTCATATATAAAGATAGCCTTTCAATTCTGATATGTGAAGTGCACACCCCACAAAAGCTCCTGGGCAAGAAAAAATACATATCACACACACACGTAAATTAGTAATGAATATCTACTGTATCTAAAAGCCATTGATGTTATACGGAAAGACAGGGGAACAGGACCTTCTAGAGGCAAAGTCATATGAAAGGAGCTTGTGACATTACTTACAGAATGTATATGGTAGAAGACAATTCCCCAAAACTTGAATTATTCTACTTAAGAAGAAATGGCACACAGCAAAGATGTAGGTCTACCAGCCTCCTGTCCAAAATATTCACTACAATTACCATTAACCACACAGAAAAAAACCCTAGGCAAAGAAGCAACGTGGCTTTCAGATTTGAATATAGCACAATGGAGTATCAGTGAGTTGTGAATAAATAGAGTATTTTATCTAGAATAGATTTTGAGATAGTGATTTTCCAAGCAAATCTGTAAACACTGCACTGATTCAACCCATATTAATATAATGAAGACTATAAACTTCACTAGTACAGCTTCCATTAATTCCCTTCTTTATGGAAAGTCCAGAACAAAGACAGGCAAGGGAATTCAATATCACCAAAACTATTTTCAGCTGTCTTAGAGAAAGCTTTTTGATCCTTAAACTGGGGAAATGATGCTTTTTTTCAATGGAATATATCTGAAACTTTCAATGGAATATATCTGAAACACCTATGTTTTGTTCTTGACATTATACTGGGGTCAAGAGGGATATTTGATACTAGTCTTTTGCTTTGACCAGTGACATAATGTTAATGGCTGCTTTGATGTCACCTTGTGGTGTGCATTTTCACAGTTTGGTCATTAATTGGTGTAGAGAGAAGGAAAAAAAAAAAAAAAAAAAAAAAAATCTGCGGTCACATTATGTAGTTCCTATGATGTTTATGACATTTGTCACATGTTTCTTACATCATTGGTCAAAGTCAATGACCACTGTCAAATATTCCTAAAAGTTAGCCTGAAAATCTATTACAGTGAAACTAAAGTAAGATATGAAGAAGAAAGTACTGATTAACAATGATGTCACTAAGCCAACTGATGGTTTGCATTAAGGATATATGAAGACAGTGACTGGACAAACAGTAAAAAGAGAAAATATGGCCCGGAAAGATATATTTACAATTAACTGTACCAACTGAATATTCACTTTAGAAAACTAACAGCTGATGTGAGACAATTGTTGGCCAGGAGGAAAAAATTTTAGTACACACATATAAGACTCCTCCCAATTTACATTGGTCAAGGAGCCTGAAGATGATGTAGGCCTAATGCAACACCGAAACTGGTTGTGTAAATAAATTAAATGCACAAGAGATGGGTGCAAGTGTTTTCATTTCATTCTGGGAGCTTAAAGGTGGATGATAAACAAGCAAGACAGACATTACTGGCAAAACATGGAAGAGTTCGTAAAGAGCGGAAAGCTAAGTGTATTATACGTGGTAGACTGGTGGATGGGGTGGGAGGGGGAAGGAAAATATAGACAGCTCAGAAAAAGTGTATAGAAGAGGAAGTGAAGAAAGGAATAGTTGTTTAAGAGAAATGCTGAGACTGAAGAAATTAACATAAATTAAGATCAGGTGTTTGCGAACACCAAGGGCATGTTTTAATGCTAGTTCCCACTTGCATAGTTTGTATGCCCGTTCATCCTAATTGATAACTCGATGGTAGTCATACCAATGTAAAAGGCCAAACAGTGTTTACATAACAGCTAGTACATGCATTGTCACAGGTGGCTCTCCCTTTGATAGTATATGCTTTGCCAGTTACCAGGCTGGTATCTTACAATGTGGACAGTCACGAATGTAGAAGCATGGGGTCAGACCAGGAACATAATGTGGAGTTGGGGATGCAGTGGGAGGGTGTGATTTTAGGAAGTCATAACATTGTACAAGTTGCTGATTAGTGTTTTGAAGAATGGCCAGTTAGAAGAATATCGGGCCTAGAAAACTGGCTATTTATATCATTATTTGAAGTGTTAAGGCACATGTGTAACATATTAAAAAAGGCCAGCTTCAAGATTTACTTTTCATATTTACTTTAGTTCTTTGATGGATTATACATTTAAAAATAAAGTGCAAGGTGAGTTACTGAGCAATTTCTTCCCCTTGGGCTTTCAAAATTTCTTGCTCACTCCACAAACGTGACATATTTGCAGCAGAATTACAGCAAACTTTGAAACCTAATGAGTACATGCACAAAAGTACATTAACACAATCATATACTTGCTCAGCCACTTGCGACACCAGCTGTTACATTTGTTAATAGTTCTTTCAAAATAAATTATGGAAACTGACACAGCACCTGTCAAGGGACAGGTAGCAAGATGTCTGTACATTTTTCTCATACAAATAAGCCCAGTTTTTGAGCAATAGTTTGCTCGTGCATCAAGAAAATCATGGCCTGAGCTATACTTGGGTGCTGTCTTTTCAACACAGTGTTATGGCCTGAGCTATGCTCAGGCTTGGTCACCAAAGTTTTAATACATTCAACCATGATCGTACCGAGTGACAAGAGGTGTACTCTTGTTTTGTGGAGGTATCAGCAATACCAGAACTGGGCTTGATGGCTCGGTAAATCTGCTTGTGGACTAGTCTGGGGTGGGATAATTACATCCTGTGAAGGTCATGGTGAGAATGGCTGTGTGTAGATGTAAAGAGTCTGCAACTCAGCACATACATTTGCCTCAAATGCCAGGGGTGTACAGGAGAGAACGTTTGATGTGAAACTGACAAAATGTAAGTACTGTTCCTTTTTAGTAAGTGTGTAGCAGACCCTTGGTGAGGATGAAATCATCAAGGAAACTGGCATGGAATATGGAATAGGACCATGCAAAATTTAATTGGAAGACTGTATTTAGAGATTCCAAAATTTTTAGCAGGTCAGTCACACAATGAGTCCATACAGCCAAGTTGTCAGCAATGCATCTAAACCAAATCAGGCTGAACACCTATGAACCCCAGGAGTGCCCCCTTCAAGCAGTGCATCAAAAGGCTGGCAAAATATAAAGTTGATTAAGGTGATCACGAAGGGCATCATAGGTTTGGAATCAGGTGATGCTGCTTAAAGTAATGTTCAGCAGCCAGTCAAGACCATGTCCATGGGAAATGTTGGTACAGTGGGAGGTGGCATCAACGGTGACAAGCAAGGGGTGTGGTTGGAGCGGAATGGGCACAGATTTCAGACAATCTAGAAAATGGTTGGTGTCTTTAATAAAGAAGGTGAGTCTTTGTACTATAGGTCGCAGGTGTTGATCAAATAAGGCACATATACATTCAGTAGATGCTCTGAAGCCAACAACTATGGGACAGCAAGGTTGATTGGTTTTGAGGCTCTTAAGAATCAGATAAAAGGTGAGTGTGCGCATGGTTTGGGTGTAGTAAGAAGTCAATGGATTGAGGTGTTAGCCCTTGTGAGGGGCCTGAGGTTTTAAGGAGGGACTGAAGACAAATTTGCATCTCAATGATGGGATTTTGACAGCAGATGCTTTACACAGAAGTGTCCTTGGTTCTCGCCACCCACCTGACCTTAATTTACATTTATTTCTTTGCTCCTTTCTGGTTTACTACACATTTTACTTTCAGACCTGGCTTTTTTTACTTTATGACCTGTCAATTTTCCTGGGTACCCCTCTGCCCCACATGCCAAATACATGTAATACATTCATTAACTCTTGCACGATGTTTTGTCAGTAATGTCTGTCTTGTTTGTTACCTATCTTCCACCTCTAGGTTCTCATTTTTCAAATTTCATCCATTACAGTCCCAACAATCAGTATTTTCTTCTCATCCCATCCAGTATCCCCTGACCTGGGTTTCTGAGTGACTTTTCTGTAATTCTCCCCATTTTATAAATCTCATCAGTCTTTTTCCTTCATCCTCCTTCCTTCCCCTTCTTTTGTCCCCAGAAGGAGAAGCCACTAGCTCTGAAAGTTTACACATTTCCTTAACTTTTGTGGGTGTTTTCACCTGCTGCCATTTGGTAAGTAGATTTAGCACATCTAAATCAGAAGTTTTGGAATGCATCTCTTGTGGGAAGAGAGAATAGTAATTTAGCTCTTTCATGCAGGTGTTGAATTCATTCACTTTCAGACAAATAAATGCAGTAATTTAACATTATTTACATCACATGTAATTTTGTGCCACTTGCATTCAGAAGTTTTGAAAGGCATTTCTTGCAGAGACAGAAAATAGGATACCAGTTAAAAAGGATATTTTATCTCTTTCATGCAGATGCTAAGTTCATTCACCTTCAGTCCCTCTCTTATAGGAAAGGCATGAATGCATCTGATCATCATCTCACCAAAATTGAAAGTACTCTACAATATTATATCAGCAACGTTTTAACTGGCTTACATCCTCACACAAATATGCAGCTGCACAAGATGGAACATTCCAACTTGAAATTCCTGTGAAAATAATGATATTATCTGCATAATGTAGTGTTGCATCACCATGACTAAGAAAATATATCATGATAGGAGATACTATCTCACTCATCCTCATTCAGTCAAAGGAATTTCCTTGCTAACTTACATTACAGAAAGTTTTGGTGACAGGCAATCTAGATGCTACAATTAGAGTGATAGCAAATGCTGAAAGTTGCACACATTGAAAACTTTCTTAGCTTTGCCTTAACGGTGCTCCACACTGACAACTAACAAACTTATAAATAGGGAGATGTACAAAATATTTGTGTTATACACGTGGTTGGTTCAAAGACCTCAAGGAAGTCAGTCACCATAAAGTCGTATAGAAAGCTTTTAGGTTTTTGAAATATCTTTTAGGATTTAACATAACAGCTAAATACAGTTCAGCTGAAGCTGACTAATTGCAGAAAGGAGACTGTATACAATGTGTAAAACACAATGGTAGAAGAGGATAAAGAACTCACCTACCTTACACTATACAATGGTTCAGGTGAAAAAGAGATTTCTTCAATGCAAGAGCCCTAAAAGTACCAATTATTGATACGGGACTGACGAATAGGTTCCCAAAACTGAATTTCTGCAGCCACTGTATTGCACTAAAACTTGGACCCTGTCAAATCAATTACAACAAACCCAAATTCTGATAAGGGGGTGCTGTGAAAAAAGTTAAGAATTTAGTAGCAAGTAAGGACAAAATGAAAAGGTAAATGATAGAATATGGAAGGCCAGAAGTCTATCAAACTTTTATCTGGATGGTGAGTTAGACGACTGAAACAGCATCCAAATACAAAGGTATAGTACTAGGTAAAAATTTTTGAAGTGCACAGAGACTATATCATGCAAAACAGATGATTGTTGTAGTTCCCTATCTGTAGATGTAAAAAATTCACTTTACCTTTGACACAAATAAACCTTTTTGCAGTTTCATCAGGTAATCAAAACAAGTTGATAAAATTATCACCAGCCTCAGGTCCGGAGGGGTGCATTATCCTACCTATTCTGTAGATGTCTATAGGCAAATGTTACTTATGAAACTGCTACTTATGACACACTTCAACATTTACTTCAAAGCTGTCTAAAACTTTGCGCAAAATAGTTCCATTTTTCAAACATACAATCAGAAACATCAAACAGTGATCCTCCGCACAATACGTTACACCCCTAAGCTAAATAACTATTTATCAGAAATGCTATTTGAATTAACCCCTTTTTACCAAGTTTCAAAACAATTTCAAAAGTAAATGGGATGAAATGCATACTGAAATACTGCACCAATCTTCTATGTAAATAGTGTTCCTGCCCTGTATAATTACAAGAAGATACCACAACATCTAGCAGTTCATTTCCTCTATGAGTAGAATGCTATTTTAATACCTCAATAGGCAGTTTAAATCCATTTGAAAGTGTGATAACGTGAGAATGTGCAAAATTTTCTTGAGAAACGATAAGCACATTGTCACCTAACTTAATGTATACCTCAGGCTACACTACAGATGTCTATCACTCCAACACAGATTTGAGGGAAGGGGCAGGAAAGGAGTGGAGAGGAATCACAATTACATTCTAGCCTAGGGTTTTGTGCAGTACGTAACACGACTGATTTCTCGAATTAGTGAGCATAAATCCTACACTTCCATTATAAAACATTCGGCCCCCCATACACATTTTTGTTAAATATTACATTTCAGAACTAATGTCAAAATACTGAATATCCATCATCTCTCTAAAAAACATCTTGAGGCGCTTAAGGTTGGGTAAATGTTGTAATGTAACCTCATTGCGTGTGTGGGGTGGTTTATGTACTAAATCTTCATCACAATAACTTATTCTAATTTACATTTCTTGAAAACATAGTTTTTATGGCAAAATGAGCGTTAAATATGGTGCGAACGCAGATATTAAAAATTTCGGGGGGGGGGGGGGGGGGGGAGGGACGACTTTCCTTCTAACATGTGAGAGAGGCATTACGATTACTGCCTTAATACTTGTTTTGCGAACTCCACCCTACTTGCTACCAAGTGGATCAGCAAATATATTTCTTACCACATGCGCACTAATTTATATACGTTTTGCAAAACTTTCGAGATCCATAACATTAGCCCAACATGACTAACAAAAATATATTAAAACCACTCCTTTCTAAAAGAAGGTTACATATACAAATCATTTATGGTGTGAAGAGCAAACGCCAAATGTTAATGAGAAAAAGATTTATGCAATAACCTCGAATATATGATGCTTAATATAATAAAAAGAATTTCTCCAACACTAACCAAGCCAATGCCGAATACCGCCATATTGATTAGTTGATTTTTTTAGTTCCGTAGCGGTGTCGTAGTCTTACCAAGAATCGAAAACTATCGATTATTGCAGTAATCTGACTATTTTCAAATTAGCATCAGCATTCCGACAGTCTAAACTTGTCACATGCTACTTAACCATGACACTCAAGGAACAAGCATAGTTTTTGAACCCAAATGAATATATTCAAAAAAAGGTAGGTTGAAAACTCAGCCTAGACGAAACGGGATGGGACGGAACAGTACGTCAAGACCTTATACAATGCATTTCAAATGGAGGCATTCATACAATCAATCAATGGAACGGAATAGAAGGTCAG
Source organism: Schistocerca americana (assembly GCF_021461395.2). Taxonomy (NCBI): domain Eukaryota; kingdom Metazoa; phylum Arthropoda; class Insecta; order Orthoptera; family Acrididae; genus Schistocerca; species Schistocerca americana. Next base: position 484,921,763 of record NC_060125.1, read on the forward strand.
ATTTAAGGTTTCTTGAGAAGAAACTTTTGACGTTGACAGTGATGCGGGAAGAGTGGCTTCGTCTGATAATGTCAGAAGTCAGCCTACTCTCCCCCCTCTAGGAATCGTGGATTGTAGTTAATTTCATGCTTCTGTGTCTTCTTGATTTTAAGCCAGGTGTTCACAGGCATGAATTACTTGTACGTGCATGGAAACACCCTTCTTGCGCAGTATCGCGCCTAGTTACGAAAAGTAAAGATGAATAGAGCCTGGTTTCCACATGTATGAATTACTTATATGTGAGCCTCCCCTTTCTTCCACACAACCCCATCCAAATCGCTTTCGCAAGACGAAGCTGGAAGCACCACTTTCAAGATGACGTCAAGAGAAGTTTTTCGTAGTGTGAAGCTAGTGTCACCCGAAGCTTACCAGTAAGCTGTACGAGAGCTTCTTTAATGTGGGTTGAAAGCTAGTGTCATGTCGAAATAATGAGCTCAGTCTTTAACTAATTAAATAAATAATTTGTAAAGTGACAAAATGTTTTTGAACTGTGCGATAAGACTCTCATTCTAACATTGAGCAATTCCTTGTAACGACTTATCACTTTATATATAAAAAATTCGACCTAAATATGCTTGTGCTCGTAAACTCTAAAGTTGTTGGTCGATTGACTTGAAATATGGACAAAGCCTCGCATTTAAACATGCGCGTGTTCTTACATTTGAGAAGTGATTTGACTATACAATCCTGTATATAGTTTCTGCAACACTGTGCAATAGTTGACAAGGTTTTCCAAAGCATCGAAACAAATTATCTAAATCCCGCATAGTCCAGCAGAAGACCCATTGTAGCGGCTAAAAATCTCGTCTTTCACGATACGAACATCATTCTAAACAGAATCACAGATAAAACAGTGACATACAAATCCATTGATTTGTTAATGAACAAAGTGAAGTAGAGAATTTTTCGACGGAATTTCTTAATTCTCTCGATGTTTCTAGATTACTGTCACACCTTTTGAATTTGAAAATTGGAGTACCAGTTATTTTACTCTGAAATATCAATCAGCCAAAGGTATGCAATGACACATGATTAGTAGTTAAAAAATTGATGAACTATATAACTGGAGCTTCATAAAGGTGAAGCTTCATTAAGGTGAAGATGTACTACTTCCACGAATACCTCTCTTTCTAACTGACATGGTGTTCAAATTCAAACAACTTCAAATTCCAATATACAATTCGATCGCTATGACTACTAATAAAGCACATGGGCAATCGCAGCAAGTATGCGATTTTATTTTACATTTGATTTGATTTACTTTCATTCCAATTGATCCGTAGTGAGTAGCTCCTCCAGGATGTAGAACATGTCAGAAAAACAACAATACATGAGAAATATTTACAACTCAAACAAATAAGTAGTGTATCATTCCATAGGTACCAAGTGGAATGATCGTCATTTTTAAATGAACATTATATGAAATACTAATGCACTGAATTTAAAATAAAGAAGTTTTTTATTAGTTTATAAGATAATAAATGTGTAATACAACTACTATAATACTTATTTACAATGAACACATTACTGCACTGAAACGGTGCAGAAGTTAGATTGTACTTACACACACACACACACACACACACACACACACACACACACACACACACTTATTTACAATGTACACATTACTGCACTGATATTGTGCAGAAGTTAATCAGTTGCTTCTACTGAGAAATTCATCAGTGGAATAGAAGGAGTTGGCTACCAATAAATCCTTTAGGCTTCTTTTAAACTGAATTTCATTGGTTGTTAAGCATTTTATGGATACTCACAAGTTATTGAAAATACGTGTTCCTGAATAATGCACACCTTTTTGTACAAGACTAAATCCTTGTGAAGATTATTCTTATTTCTAGTATTGATTCCATGAACTGAGCTGCTGGTTTGAAAAAGTGATATATTTTTAATGACAAATTTCATTAAAGAATAAATATATTGGGAAGCAGTAGTTAGCATCCATAGTTCCCTAAACAAGCTTCTGCAGGATGTTCTTGAGTTCACACCACGTATAACTCTTACTGCACGTTTTTGTGCCAGGAAAACTTCAGCTTGGCTTGATGAATTACCCCAAAAAATAATCCCATATGATATTATGGAATGAAAATAAGCATAGTATGCCAGCTTTTTCATTTTTATATCCCCTATGTCTGACACAATTCGCATTGCAAATAGAGATTTGTTAAGACGCTTAAGCAGTTGTGTGGTGTGCTTTTCCCACTTGAATTTATTATCAAGCTGTAATCCCAAGAACTTAACACTGTCCACTTCTTCTATCTTCTTGTCATCGTATGTTAGGCATATACTCGTGAGACAGCCATTACAAGATCTGAACTGCATGTAGTGTGTTTTTTCAGAGTTTAGTGACTAAGAATTGGGTAGGAACCAGTGATTAATGTCCTGAAATATTTTAGTAGCTGATCTTTCTAAGGCTACACTTAGTTGGCTATTTATTGCAATGTTTGTATCATCAGCAAACAAAACGAACTTGGCATCTGGTAATGTTACTGATGAAAGGTCATTGATATACACAAGAAAAAGTAAGGGCCCTAAAATGGAACCTTTTGGGACTCCACATGTAATTACTTCCCAGTTGGATGATGCCTGATAGCTTGATACATGTCTCTTTCCTAATAACACCCTTTGTTTCCCGCCAGAGATATAAGATTTGAACCATTTTGCAGCATTTCCTGTTACACTATAATATTCTAATTTTCTTAAAAGGATATTGTGATTTACACAGTCAAATGCCTTTGACAGATCATAAAATATACCAGTTGCCTGCAATTTTTTATCTAATGAATGAAGCACATTTTCACTGTAAGTGTAGATAGCCTCCTGAATATCAGAACCCTTTAGAAATCCGAACTGTGACTTTTACTGTATGTTATTTGAGATAAGATGGTTATAAAGCCGATTGTACATTACTTTTTCTAAAATTTTTGAGAATGCTGGCAAAAGTGAAATTGGACAGAAATTTTATGATATTTCTTTATCTCCCTTCTTAAACAGTAGCTTAACTTCAGCATATTTTAACCATTCAGGAAATATTCCACTGATAAACGACTGGTTACACAGATAGCTTAATATGTTACTTAACTCAGAATCACATTCTTTAATTAGCTTTGTTGATATTTCATCATACCCACCAGATGTTTTTGATTTTAAAGATTTTATGATGGACATTATTTGTGCTTGGGTAGTGAGGGTCAAATTCATATTATGGAAGTTACTTGAAATGTCTGGTCTGAGGTATTCCATAGCAGCATCTACAGAACCTGACAACTCCATCTTTCCAGTAACAGTTACAAAATGTTTGTTAAAAAGTTCTGCAACATTATACACATCTGTCACCAATGTATCATTTACTTTTACTGCTATTTGTCCCTCTTCATATCTGGTTCTACCGGTCTCCTCCTTCACTATATCCCGTATTGTCTTCATTTTTTTATCTGATATGATTATCTTTTCATTGTAATATATTTGCTTTGATGTGTGTATTACAGTCTTTAATATTTTGCAGTATTTTTTGTAATGTGCTGTAGCATCGACATCGGAATTGTTTCAGATTGACAGATACAGTTTTCTTTTTGTTTTACAAGATACCCCTATTCCTTGAGTAATCCATGGCTTCTTTGTAGACATTTCTCTAACCTTGGTAAGTTTTTGGGGAAAACGGTGTTCGAATAAGGTAAGCACTTTATTAGCAAAAGTGTTATATTTTTCATTCGTGTCATGAGCACTGTAAACAACAGTCCAGTGAATGTCTCTGAGGAGTGTCCTAAAATAATCAATTTTTGGCTTATTGATTACCCTCTTGAGCTCAGATTTAACAGATTTTATATCCTGTTCAGTATTAACATTTAACAGAAGGAACTGCATGTCATGATCTGAGAGGCCATTGACTATTGGTTTTGTAATATACTTTTGTTCATTGGACTTTTCTATAAATATATTATTAATAGCTGTTTGTGAGCAATTGGCTACCCTAGTGGGGAACTTCACAGTGGGAATTAAGTTGAATGATAGTGTTACTAACTCAGATAAGTTCTTATTGGGAGAGTCTTGAAGGAAATCTGCATTGAAATCACCAGCAACCACTATTTCTTTGTTTTTTGTTGTTAAATGGGCCATTACAGCGTCAAGGTGGTTTACAAACAGATTAAAGTTACCTGCATGTGCTCGATATACACTTAATATTATGAAGGATTGTTTGTGAAATTCTGTTTCTGTTGCACATGCTTCCACGTGCTGTTCGCGGCAAAATTTATGAATGTCTATGTTCTTAAATTTATGACAGTTCCTGATGAATGTGGCAACTCCTCCTTTCTCCATTTCTGTTCTACAAAAGTGAGATGCTTACCTAAACCCTGTAACACTTAAAAGTTCTACACCAGTGGTCAGATGATGCTCAGAGAGGCAGATTATGTCAGCTGGATTTGAAGACTCTAATTCATCTACGCAGATAATTCATTCATTAATTTTATTTCTCAGTCCTCGAATATTTTGATGCAATAAAGATAGCAGACATTTCACATTGACTGAGTTAAAATTGGGTAGAGTTAAAATATCTACTGACTGTTTAAAATTCTTAACCAATGGCTGTTTATACTGATGTAATAAGTTAGAATTATGTTTTTTGGTTTCTTTCTCAAACTGAAGGCTTGTCTCAGTCCTAACCTCTCTTAAAATTTGGTTTCTTTCTATCCTCGCTACCCTAAAAAAGGGTCTTTCCTGAACCCTATAACCACTGGTATTGCATCACTCATGACAGTGCGTCCCCCCTTTAACTTTCCTGCTATTTTATCAGCTAGTTTACCCTTCAAAACCCTAGAAAAATATTGCTTTTCTCATGGGAAATAATGCGTTGCATGCTGTAGAGTCAGTAAACCATCTGATCTTTGTGTTTATGCTGAAAATGAACAAACAAAAAATGTAATCATCCACTAGCTACACAACAAAAAATGATTTCCTGTGAAAACATCTTTCATCTCCCTTATCTTTCATTCCCCATAGCCACAACAACACCAGGCAGGATATTGAACTGAACTGTGTGTTTTCTTGGTGAATCTATGTTTGCTACAACATTTTTATTTACCTTCCCATTCATGTCATACCAGACTATGCCACAGCAAGTGTGGCCAAGTTGAACTGGTTTGTAACAAAGTAACACTGCATTGACTGAAATGATGTAAAGGAGAGTGTAGACTTACTGAGGTTCTTGCTACTACAGAACAATCAGTATTGTAGAAACATTTTTATTTCAGTATAATGACAACATTTTGCTTTAATCATTGAGTGTATATGTTGTGATGAAGTGGAAATACAAAATTTATTTGTGTCTTTACAGATTTAAAGCTACTCTTGACCCTCATTAAAATCCTTAGTAAACACAACAGTGTTCATATTGGTGCAGTCATTAAGTAATGACTGTCCTGCATAGTAGTACATTGTTTGGTTTCAAAATTAAGTGCCATACCTCCAGAGGAACCTGTGACCTACCAGAATCTTGAGTAAGTCTATAAATAAAAACAAATCAGTACTTCTTCTTCCAATCTTGCGTAAGTCTATAAATAAAAACAAATCAGTACTTCTTCTTCCTCACTTCATTCTTGCTGTTCCTGGCTTCACAGTTATCTCCTGCTTTTCCTGAGTTGCCCTGATCCCTTCTTCCTCTCAGTGTGTAATTAAATGCTGCTTTGGAAGTCTGATATAACCATTCTTTGTAAGTGATCAGTCCAATTCTGTCTGTTATTTAATACTAGCCGTTTTCACCATGTTTTCATTTGCATATGTGTCTGACACTTATGTACTACAGATGGAATGTAGAATGTTCAATAACACAGCCTGTAACTGAAAAAGTGCACATTTTATTATAACAAAGTCGGTACAACAGATTACTTTTGCACTGGTTGATGCCATTAGCCCAACTTTCTGTCAAAGATTACTGGCACATGGTCTCCATCGACCACCAGCAATATTGTTTATTGTCATGGGGTTCCCACAGAGCCTTCCCTCCCACCACCTGGCAGTGAGGGAAGATACGTGGAATGCAGAAGGTGCTGAAACAACATAGAGGCAGTGAGGTAATCAGGGCACCATATGGCCATGGCGAGCATGATGTCACCTCCAGCAGGATTGGTGCGGGGAGGCAGCATACACTGTACATCATGCAGGTGATAGTCACAGAAACTTGTCACTGCATGGTGAGGGGGGGGGGGGGGGCAAAGTGTGACTGCATGGTGGTGTCAGAGGTTAGAGGGATGGTGGAGAGGTAACTGAGGTCAGGTGGCAATGACTAGTGTGCATGATCTGAAGAGGGTAGGCACAGAGTCACGGTGGTGAAGAGACCATCGGCAGAGAAGCAAATGAGAGCAATGGTATCATTGTACGGTTCCTTAAAGGTTCTCTTGAGGTAATGGGCTATAGAGCTACCTACGGTCTGGTAGCCTGAATGCTGCCCCTTGACGAGGATGACATTGTCGATCAACTTGATGTTAAGGTATTCAGGAAGGGAGCTGCTATCATTGAGACAATGCAAAAGCTGGGTGTATGTCCCCAGGAGGAGGTGAGTCGTCTGATGGAGTAGTAGAGAGCACTTGAAAGGGGCTATCATCTGATAAAGCTTCTTGCAGAGTCCACGCCAACTTAAGACGATTGATAGACTCTTTTGTAGGTTCCCCTTGTAAAAGTATGTCAAAGATATGGTCATCCCATCGAAGTATCTTATGGGGACATGAGTATGTGGGTTTCAAAGCTGGTTGGATTGTATCTTTGCGTAACACCATAAACCCATAATCTTTTAGAGCCTTATGAAGGAATACTTTAGGTGAATCATGAAGATGGATGGCATGCAGAGGTGGGTGATGTTATGTGTTACTCATGGAACCAAGTCAGGCCAGTTGGGAGGTGTAGCTGACAGTTGTTGGAAGACAAAGTCAGCAGGCAGGGAGAACACTCCACTGCACAAAATTTCAGTGAACGAAGCTCCATGGTTGTGTTTGTGGGCTGTACACAGTCTTGGCAGAGACACAGTAGTGCCTCTGTCCAGAGTCTGCCACGGCACATGAGAGCAATATTTAAGGTGTGATTCCACTGTTCGACTAAACCAATGGGTGTTGCCCATGTTGCACAACTAGAAGAAAAAAGCTGATTCAAACTGTCGACCTTGGTTAGTCATTACGGTCATGGGACAACCAAAATGCAAAATCCACATGTCAATAAAGGCTTTCATGCTGGATTTGTCCATAATGTCCTTAAGTGGTGCAGCTCCTATCCAGTGAGTGGCACAAAGGTTGAGGAACAAGGGGGCATGTCAGTAGTGGAGAAAAGCGTGAACAATGCCACTTTATATCAATTTGGTATCAGATTAATTAATTAATCAATAAATTAATTCTCCCCTCCGTACAATTACGTCATGGATTTTCCCCAGCCAGCACGTGGTCCTCCCCTCTCCCAATTCAGGTCTATGCCACTTTTTGAATTTCGTGCACTTTTGGATGGGGTAAGAGGACCGTTTTTGAATTTTGTGCATTTTTTAATGCGGGTTCTATGTCACATTTCTTTTTCACCCTCCACTCTGGAAAATCCCTGCACCTCCCCCCTCTGCTTAATCTATTGTTCACTTCTACGCCGCTTTCCCCCTCCCACTCTCGGTATTCTGTAGCTGAACACGAGCTGCTTTGAATAGGCCCTCCACACTATCGAAATGATTAATTAATTACATCGATATCCTTTTGCGTGGAGCAGTTGTCTTTGCGTCATAAAACACCCACCATATCTAGTTACACTGTTACAGATCCCGCTAGATATATCTGGGGAAAAAGAAATTTCCGATTGCACACACTTGCTTCGTGCATGCCACACTGCACCACACGTGCCAGAACCCCAGCAACCCTTTGAGTCTCGAGAACTGGACTGGGAGGTGCCACTCACCTGCGGAGGAATGCATGATAATGGGTGCTGGGTTCCTTTGGAATTTGATATCAGATTCACTTGCTGCTTTGTTCCTAGACACACATTTTCCACATCAGGTCAGTGGAAGCAGCTGCTCTATGTGCTCGCCCTGCTGTGCCCCGAACAAAGCAGTGGATACCTGGTAAACTGCCAGCTGTGTGTGGCTTGGGAATAGTTCATTTTTGCTACTCCCACTCTATCAAATTGATTGACTAATTAATTAAATCGATATCCCCTGTGTGAGGCAGGTTTTCTTTGCTTCCTACAGGTGGATACTAGGACTCGCATATTTGATGGGAAATTCTGGGGCTATCTGGGATTCGATCCTGCATTCACCTAGTTTCCCAAGCAAACTCTTCCACTTACGGATATTTCCTTCCTCCTTTTGGTGGGTACTGGCACAGTCAGGGAATCTGTTACATTGGAAGTGGCTGAAAATGATAGTGAGCATTTCAGATTTTAGCTCAGTTGTTCCATGTCCATAAACAATTTGCAGAAGACAGCGCAAGAGTTCGACTGAAGTGTGCTCACAATACCACGATCGGAAAAATACATTGATCAAACGGGAATTTGACGTCGTGATTGGAAGTCGTGCTGTATAAAATGATAGTTGTAATTTCAAATGAGTGCTGCACTGAGGAGAGGTATCGATATTGGCCGGTGAGACCTGGCATGAAGTTGGCGTTCTAAAACATCCCAAAGATGTTTTATAGGATTCTGGTCAGGACTCTGTGCAGGCCTGTCCATTACAAGGATGTTATAGTCGTGTAACCACTCCGCCACAGGCTGTGCATTATGAACGGGTTCTCGATCGTGTTGAAAGATGCAATCGCCATCCCCGAGTTGCCCTTCAGCAGTGGGAAGCAAGAAGGTGCTTAAAACATCAATGTAGACCTATGCTGTGATAGTGCCATGCAAATCAACAAGGGGTGCAAGCCCCGTCCATGAAAAAACGACCAAACCATAACACCACCGCCTCCGAATTGTACTGTTGGCACTACACACGATAGGGCAGAAGACGTTCACCAGGCATTCGCCATACCCACACCCCGCCATCGGATCGCCACATTGTGTACCGTGATTCGTCACTCCACACATCGTTTTCCACTGTTCAATCGTCCAATGTTTACGCCCCTTACACCAAGCGAGGCGTCGTTTGGAATTTACCGATGTGATGTGTGGCTTATGAACAGCCGCTCGACCATGAAATCCAAGTTTTCTCACCTAACTGTCATAATACTTGCAATGGATACTGATACAGTTTGGAATTCCTGTGTGATGGTCTGTCTATGTCTGCCTATTACACATTACAGCCCTCTTCAACTGTCGGCCGCCTGTCAGTCAACAGACGAGATCGGCCTGTGTGCTTTTGTGCTGTACGTGTCCCTTCACGTTTTCACTTCGCTATCACATCGGAAACAGTGGACCTAGAGATATTTAGGAGTGTGTAGATCTCGTGTATAGACTTATGACACAAGTGACACCCAATCACCTGACCACGTGAGTTCTGCAGAGCGCCCCATTCTGCTCTCTCACGATGTGTAATGACTACTGAGGTCGCTGATGTAGAGTACCTGGCAGTAGGTGGCAGCAAAATGCACCTTATATGAAAAACGTATGTTTTTGGGGGTGTCCGGATACTTTTGATCACTTAGTGTATGTGTTTACAAGGTGCTCTGTCCATGTGGTGGCAGTGCTGTGTGTGGGTTGGGTGTTTCTCAATGCATCCCAGTGGGCTTGTCTTGCAGTGGAGAGGTGGAGTGGTATTGGTTTAAATGAAGGTGGATTTGCTGCTGTTACTATCCAAGCTGGTGTAGCAGAGACATGATCTTGGGAATGATATAGAGCTTGACAAAAATACATTTAGAAGACCTCTAGGTATTCGGGAATTACACAACTGTGATGGCATAAATTGCCACCAACGATTGAACGTATGCCTACGAGAGTGGAAGCTGTCATCAAGGCTAAGGTTGGGCCAGCACCATATTACCACGAACTTATAAGTCATTTTCAGCCAGGTGTCCTGATACTTTTGATCACATAGTGTAGACTTAAACTAGGATCCACTCCATAGTAGTTGGCACAGTTAGATGTCAGAGATTGTGGAAACTTCTATGAGCCACTGCTGTCGGTCGCCTTCATGTCCCACATCTCCCAGCACCCACTCACAGGCCGTGCTGTGCGCTTAGAGACGAGAGAGACAGCAGTCGTGCCTGCCAAACAGTCAACCAATCAATTTAAATGGATGAGAGGGGATGGGAGTGAATAATCATGCAGTGCAAACTCTCGCCACAATGAATCTTCTCAAACAACATAGGTGATCGCAAAGGCTGCCCAACATGGTTAGGTCAACTGCATGATCATTCCCTGTCTGTTCAGTTTGAGAGGCCCAGCGACATCTCGCGCCTTAAGCCACATATTTATCAGTGTAATTACAATTACCCCTTCCCCCATGAACCATGGGCCTTGCCAATGGTGGGGAGGCTTGCATGCCTCATTGATACAGATATTTGTACTGTGGGTGCAACCACAGTCAGGGGGGAGGGGGTATCTGTTGAGAGGCCAGAGAAACGTGTGGCCCCTTTTCAGTAGTTGCGGGTGCAACAGTCTGGAAGGTGAATGTAGGGTTATAAATACAAAATCAAATTGGGTTAATGCAGGAGTAGGGTTAATAATGAATAAAAATACAGGAGCATGGGTAAGCTACTATGAAGATCACAGTGAACACATTATTGCAGCCAAGATAGACATGAAGCCCTCGCCTACCACAGTAGTACATCTTTATACGCCAACTAGGTCCGCAGATGATGAAGATATTGAAGAAATGTATGACGTGATAAAAGAAATTATTCAGATAGCAAAGGGAGACGAATATTTAACAGTTATGGGGGACTGGAATTCGATAATAGCGAAAGGAAGAGAAGGAAAAGTAGTAGCTGAATATGGAATGGGGGCAAGGAATGAAAGGGGAAGCTGGCTGGTAGAACTTTGCACAGAGCATAACTTAATCTCAGGTAACACTTGGTTCAAAAACAATGAAAGGAGGTTGTATACATGGAAGAGGCCTCGAGACACTGGAAGGTTTCAGATAGATTATATAATGGTAAGACAGAGATTCAGGAACGAGGTTTTAAATTGTAAGATATTTCCAGGGTAGATGTGGACTCTGACCACAACCTATTGGTTATGAACTGTAGATTAAAACCGAAGAAACTGCAAAAAGGTGGCAATTTAAGGAGATCGGACCTGGATAAACTGAAAGAACCAGAGGTTATAGAGAGTTTCAGAGAGAGCTGAGACTGGGGAAAGAAATACAGTAGAAGAAGAATGGGTAGCTTTGAGATATGAAATAATGAAGGTAGCAGAGGATTAAGTAGGTAAAAAGACGAGGGCTAGTAGAAATCCTTGGGTAACAGAAGAGATATTGAATTTAATTGATGAAAGGAGAAAATATGAAAATGCAGTAAATGAAGCGGGCAAAAAGGAGTACAAACGTCTCAAAAATGAGATCGACAAGAAGTACAAAATGGCTAGGTAGGGATGGCTAGAGGACAGATGTAAGGTTTTAGAGGCATATATCACTAGGGGTAAGAGAAATACTGGCTACGGGTAAATTAAAGAGACATTTGGAGAAAAGAGAACCATCTGTATGAATATCAAGAGCTCATACGGAAAACCAGTTTTAAGCAAAGAAAAGAAAGCAGAAAGGTGGAAGGAGTATATAGAGGGTCTATACAAGGGTGATGTAATTGAGGACAATATTATAGAAATGGAAGAGCATGTAGATGAAGACAAAATGGGAGATATGATACTGCATGAATAGTTTGACAGAGCACTGAAAGATATAAGTCGGAACAAGGCCCTCGGAATAGACAACATTCCATTAGAACTGCAGATGGATATGGGAGAGCCAACCATGACAAAACTCTATCATCTAGTGAGTAGGATGTATGAGACAGGTGAAATACCCTCAGTCTTCAAGAAGAGTACAATAATTCCAAATCCAAAGGAAGCTGGTGCCAACAGGTGTGAAAATTGCCGAACTATCAGTTTGATAAGCCACAGCTGTAAAATACTAGCACGAATACTTTACAGACGAATGGAAAAACTGGTAGATGCCAATCTTGGGGAATATGAGTTTGTATCCCATATAAATCTTGGAGCACTATGACTTATCTTAGAAGATAGATTAAGGAAAGACAAACCTACGTTTCTAGCATTTTTAGACTTAGAGAAAGCTTTTGACTGTGTTGACTGGAAAACTCTCTGTCAAACTCCTAAGCTGGCAGGGGTCAAGTATAGGGAGCGAAAGGCTATTCACAATTTGAACAGAAACCAGAAAGCAGTGATAAGAATGGAGGGGCATGAAAGGGAAGCAGTGGTTGGGAATGGAGTGAGATGGGGTTGTAGTTTATCTCCGATGCTATTTAATCTGTATACTGAGCAAGCAGTAAAGGAAACAAAAGATAAAATTGGAGTAGGAAATAAAATCCATGGAGAAGAAATAATAATTTTGAGGTTTGCTCATGACATTGTAATTCTTTCAGACACAGCAAAAGATCTGGAATAGCAGTTGAACGGAATGGACAGTGTCTTGAAAGGAGTATGTAAGATGAACCTCAACAAAAGCAAAACGCGGACAATGGCATGTAGTCGAATTAAATGAGGCGATGCTGAGGGAATTAGATTAGGAAATGAGACACTTAAAGTAGTAGATGAGTTTTGCTATTTGGGGAGCAAAATAACTGATGAAGGTCGAAGTAGAGAGGATATAAAATATATATACTGGCGAGGGCAAAGAAAGTGTTTCTGAAGCAGAGAAATCTGTTAACATCGCGTATAGGTTTAGGTTTCAGGAAGTCCTGTCTGAAAGTATTTGTATCGGCTGTAGCCACATATGGAAGTGAAACATGGACGATAAATAGTTTAGACAAAAAGGGAATAGGAGCTTTCGAAATGCGGTGCTACTGAAGAATGCTGAAGATTAAATGAGTAGATCACGTAACTAATGAGACGGTACTGAATATAATTGGGGAGAAGAGGAATTCGTGGCACAATTTGACTAGAAGAAGGGATCGGTTGGTAGTACACGTTCTGGGGCTTCAAGGGATCACCAGTTTAGTATTGGAGGGTATTGGACGGTAAAAATCGTGGAGGGAGTCCAATGGATGAATACATTAAACAGATTGAGAAGGCTGTGGATTGCAGTAGTTACTCAGAGGTGAAGAAGCTTGCACAGGATAAAGGAACATGGAGGGCTGCTTCAAACCAGTCTCTACTCTGAAGACCACAACAACAACTACAACAACAACAACAATTACAGCTACAATTAAACATTACAATCTTAACACCAATGTGGCGACAATCTACAATGAATGAAGTATCGGAAATACCTCCTCTTGACGACTGTGACTCTGGAAATATCAATTTCCCACGTAAATCTACATCCTTTTTATGACTGGACATAATTTTCCACGTAAAATCTTTCATACCGCTACCGATACATTGAAATCGTAATTTTCCAAGTCAAGTCCCTTACAGCCAGACATTGTCCCACCCACATCATTTTCTTTGCACATGTCGGAACACTGACCTCAGTAGCTTAACACCCCAACACACACACATTTCAGACAGGCAGTACGATTATCATTTACACTGAAGAGCCAAAGAAACTGGTACACCGGCCTAATATCACGTAGGGCCCCGCGAGCACGCAGCTGTGCCGCAACACGATGCGGCATGGACTCGACTAATGTCTGAAGTAGTGTTGGAGGGAATTGACACCATGAACGCTGCAGAGCTGTCCATAAATCCATAAGAGTACCAGAGGTTGGAGATCTCTTCTGAACAGCACGTTGCAAGGCATCCCGAATATGCTCAATAATGTTCATGTCTTGGGAGTTTTGTGGCCAGCAGAAGTGTTTAAACTCAGAAGAGTGTTGTGGAGCCACTCTGTAGCAATTCTGGGCGTGTGGGGTGTCGTATTGTACTGCTGGAATGGCCAAAGTCTGTTGCAATGCACAATGGACATCGATGGATACAGGTGATCAGACAGGATGCTTACATATGTGTCCCCTAGGGTCAGATCTAGACGTATCAGGGTTCCCATATCACTCCAACTGCACATGCCGCACACCATTACAGAGCCTCCATCAGCTTCAACAGTCCCCTGCTGACAAGCAGGGTCCATGAAATCCTGAGGTTGTCTCCATACCCATACACATCCATCTGCTCAATAGAATTTTAAGCGAGACTCGCCCGACCAGGCAACGTGCTTCCAGTCATCAACAGTCCAATGTCGGAGTTGATGGCGCAGGTGAGGTGTAAAGCTTTGTGCCATGCAACCATCAAGGGTATACGAGTGGGGCTTCGTCTCTGAAAGCCCATACCGATGATATTTCCTTGAATGGTTCGCACACGGACGTTTGTTGATGACCCAACATTTATATCGGCAGCAATTAGCGGAATGGTTGCACTTTGTCACATTGAACGATTCTCTTTAGTTGTTGTTGGTCCCATTCTTGCAGGATCTTCCCCAGCCTCAGCAATGTCGGAGATTTGATGTTTTATCGGATTGCTTACATTCGCTGTCCATTTGTGAGATGGTCGTGTCCGAAAATCCCCACCTCATCGCTACTTAGGTGATGCTATGTCCCATATGTCGTGCGCCGACTTTAATACCACGTCCAGACTCACTTAAATCTTGATAACCTGCCATTTTAGCAGCAGTAACCGATCTAACAACTGTGCCAGACACTTGTTGTCTTATGTAAGCGTTTCCGATTGCAGCGCCGTGTTCTGCCTATTTACGTATCTCTGTATTTGAACATGCATGCCTATACCAGTTTCTTTGGTGCTTCAGCGTGTACGTGAAGAGCACCCATAAAAATTATAATATGTCCACACTCATAAGGGCTAGGTGCCTCGATTCTCCTCAGCTCTAGGAAATTATTTGACAATTAAGTCTTACAGCGAATCAGTTTCGAGAATAGACTGCAGGTACTTTCAGCCAACACATCTAGAAGGTGCTGCATCCCAGCAAGATTCTCTGAAAGATAATCAACAGCACCCCCACAGATGAAAGGGTTGGAATGACATCACCGATATGGGGTGGCCTACTGAAATAAACATTGCAGTCAATAATGTGACACATTACGTGAGGACTTGCTTAGGGGAGCTCATGAGAAGACGGCCTGTGTATCAATTTTGTTACAACCGTATTGTCTGCAATGTTTGTGCACTATAGCAGATCTTGTTGAACCACTGCATTGGTATGTTGTGCAGCTGTTTATGGAATGAGTCTGTCACACCTTATGGTCAGATATACTCCTCAATGTCAAATCTATCCTCCCCTTATGGCTAGACATACATAATTTCTTACAGTAGTCTGATCATTTCCCACACACATCTGGTGATATGTCAGAACATTAGTCACAGTAACTTCAAGTTCCAACAACATAACATTCCCCACAAGTAGTCTGACTACAATTTATAATTGTGTAGTGTCGAAAAGAGGATCATGTAGTGATTGCGGGTGGAGCAGGGAATAGTCTTGATAGGTATGGAGAATATGATGTAGGTGGTGTCGTGGTAGGGATAGCTACTCAAACTGATGCCACTAAAGTGCATTTTGTGCAACTGTTTCCGGGTCATGACTGACCTCATCTTAATGTGGCTGTTAGGCATGTTAAGATGGGGCTGGAGAAGGCACTGATGGCAGAGGGCATGGGTCACATTGCAGTGGTGCCAGCTTAGTCTATCAGTAGATCAGGTTTCACTAGGCATGGCCTGCACCTCAATAGGTGTGGGAAGGGGAGGCTGGCAAATCTTATGGGTGACAGTGTAATGGTTGGTGGTGGGATCACCCATGGAAAAATTCCTGTAGTAGTTGGTGTTAGAGCAGCACCTTTTTTAAATTGAAGTCAGCTGATAGGTATACCTGCATAAAGGCAGTCTCTCTAACAAAGGAATCACTTTCATCAAAATATAAGAGATATTAGAGATAAGGTTAGTGAACTGCTTATAGATGTTGACTCTGACATTATTGGTGTATTGGAACACAACTTAAATAATTTTACAATTCAGAGGCTTCATTTACCAGGATACAGATTAGCTGGCTGTTTTCCAAGGAGTTCCTTGTGGGGTGGGGGAGTGGGCATGTATGTTTAAACAGTAGTCCATTTGAGACCATAGATGTATCACAGCACTGCACTGAACAGAGATTTGTATTTTGTGCAGGGGTACCTGAATTTAGTGACACTAAACTTCTAATTGTTGTTGTTTATAGGTCCCCTAACTCTGACTTCAGAGCATTTCTGCTTGGGCTAGAGAGAGTTCTTAGTTCATTTTATAGGAAGTTCCAAAAATTAGTTATATGTGATGACTTCAATATTAATTCTGTATATGATTGTGCAAGAAAAAAGATGTTGGTAGATCTCCTAAACTCATAAGATCTGATGCAGACTGTGTTTTTTTCAACAAGGATGCAGGGGGGCGGAAGCACAGCCACAGACAATATTTTTATTCATTATTCTTAACTATTTGGGTATTCTGTCAGTAAAAGGGTGAATGGCCTTCCAGACCATGATGCACAAATTTTAACACTAAAAGGCATTTGTACTCAAATGAATGTCACATATAATTACAAACTATGTAAGAAATGGCAATAGAGGGTTTTTTAAACCTCGTTAAAGAACAAGAGTGGCAGGATGTTTATAGTACCAATAACATAGATGACAAAAACAGTATAATGCTTCCTTAACATATTTCTAATGCTCTTTGGGAGTTGCTTTCCCATAAAACTTTCTGAATGGGGTACTATCAGTAAAAGGCAGCCTGGGTGGCTGACTAGAGGACTAAGGATATCATGTAGAGCGAAGTGGGAATTATATCAAAATGTCAGACGTAGTCACAATCAAGCTACAGTAGCCTGTTACAAACAGCACTGTAAGGTGCTCAGAAATGTTATTAGGAAGGCAAAGAATATGTGGTACACAAATAGAATAGCTAAATCACAGGATAAAATTAAAACCATATGGTCAGTTGTGAAGGAAGTGTCTGGTCTGCAGCACAAGGTCGATGATATAAACTCAGTTCAGACTAAAAATATTTCTGTTACTGATAAGTCAGATATATGTACAGTATTTAACAATCACTTTCTGAGCATTGCTGGTGAATTAAATAAAAATTTAGTTTCTACAGGGAATCATATAACTCTCTTGGAAATTGACTCTCTGAGACTGATGTCTGAAATACTCCTCTGTGGTACTGATGATGGTTAGATTGAGTCAATAATTAGATCACCAAAGACTAAGGACTCTCATGGATATGATGGAGTACCTAGTAGAATATTACTGTGCTGCACATGTTAGCCTGGTACTTAGCCATATTTGTAATTTTTCCTTTAAGAATGGTCAATGTCCTGAACGATTATAGTACTCAGCAGAAAAGCTGCTTTATAAAAAGGGAGAAATAGATAATGTAGACAACTTTAGACCTATTTCTGTGCCATCAATGTTTGTCAAAGTTATTGAAAAGTTATGTAAGGATAATTGATCATTTTATACCATATAATTTGCTATCAAATGTACAGTTTGGCTTTAGAAGTGGTGTAACAACTGAAAATGCTATATTCTCTTTTCTCTGTGACGTACTGGATGGATTAAACAAAAGTTTCGAACGGTAGGCATATTTTTTGATTTAACTAAGGCGTTTGATTGTGTTGATCACAAAATATTGCTACAGAAGTTGGACTATTATGGAATACCGAGAGTAGCTCACAATTGGTTCACCTCTTACTCCAACAACCGACAGCAAAAGGTCATTATTCACAGTTTTGAGAATGGCTGTCTTGTTTGATCTGAGTGGGGTACAGTAAAATAGGGGGTGCCCCAGGGATCAGTGTTGGGGCCACTCCTGTTCCTTATTTATATACATGATATGCCTCTGGTGTTGTTTTGTGGTCTTGAGTCCAGAGACTGGTTTGATACAGCTCTCCATGCTACTCTATCCTGTGCAAGCTTCTTCATCTCCCAGTACTTACTGCAACCTACATCCTTCTGAATCTGTTTAGTGTATTCATCTCTTGGTCTCACTCTACGATTTTTACCCTCCACGCTGCCCTCCAATACTAAATTGGTGATCCCTCGATGTCTCAGAACATGTCCTATCAACCGATCCCTTCTTCTAGTCAAGTTGTGCCACAAGCTCCTCTTCTCCCCAGTTCTGTTCAATACCTCCTCATTAGTTATGTGACCTACCCATCTAATCTTCAGCATTCTTCTGTAGCACCACATTTCGAAAGCTTCTATTCTCTTCTAGTCTAAACTATTTATCGTCCACATTTCACTTCCATTCATGGCTACACTCCATACAAATACTTTCAGAAACGACTTCCTGACACTTAAATCTATGCTCGATGTTAACAAATTTATCATCTTCAGAAACACTTTCCTTGCCATTGCCAGTCTACATTTTATATCCTCTCTACTTCGACCTTCATCAGTTATTTTGCTCCCCAAACAACAAAACTCATTTAATACTTCAAGTGTCTCATTTTCTAATCTAATTCCCGCAGCACCACCCGATTTAATTCGACTACAGTCCATTATCCTCGTTTTGCTTTTGTTGATGTTCATCTTATATCCTCCTTTTAAGACACAGTTCATTCCATTCAGCTGCTCTTCCAGGTCCTTTGTCGTCTCTGACAGAATTACAATGTCATCGGCAAACCTCAAAATTTTCATTTCTTCTCCATGGATTTTAATTCCTACTCCAATTTTTTCTTTTGTTTTCTTTACTGCTTGCTCAATATACTGATTGAATAACATCAGGGATAGGCTACAACCCTGTCTCACTCCCTTCCAAACCACTGCTTCCCTTTCATGCCCCTCGACTCTTATAACTGCTATCTGGTTTCTATTCAAATTGTAAATAGCCTTTTGCTCCCTGTATTTTACCCCTGCTACCTTCAGTATTTGAATGAGAGTATTCCAGTCAACATAGTCAAAAGATTTCTCTAAGTTTACAAATGCTAGAAACGTAGGTTTGCCTTTTCTTAATCTAACTTCTAAAATAAGTCGAAGGGTCAGTATTGCTTCACGTGTTTCAACATTTCTACGGAATCCAAACTGATCTTCCCTGAGGTCGGCTTCTACTAGTTTTTCCATTCATCTATAAAGAATTCGTGTTAGTATTTTGCAGCTGAGGCTTATCAAACTGATAGTTCGGTAATTTGCACATCTGTAAACACCTGCTTTCTTTGGGATTTGAATTATTATATTCTTCTTGAAGTCTGAGGGAATTTATACTGTTTCATACATCTTGCTCACCAGATGGTAGAGTTTTGTTAGGCCTGGCTCTCCCAAGGCTGTCAGTAGTTTTAATGGAATGTTGTCTACTCCCAGGGACTTGTTTCGACTTAGGTCTTCCAGTGTGTTGTCATATTCTTCACGCAGTATCGTATCTCCTATTTCATCTTCATCTACATTCTATTCCATTTCTATGATATTGTCCTCAAGAACATCGTCCATGTATAGACCCTCTATATACTCCTCCCACCTTTCTGCTTTTCCTTCTTTGCTTAGAACTGGGTTTCCATTTGAGCTCTTGATATTCATGCAAGTGGTTCTCTTTTCTCCAAAGGTCTCTTTAATTTTCCTGTAGCCAGTATCTATCTTACCTCTAGTGATACGTGCCTCTACATCCTCACATTTGGCATCTAGCCATCCCTGCTTAGCCATTTTGCACTTCCTGTCGATCTCATTTTTGAGACGTTTGTATTCCTTTTTGCCTGCTTCATTTACTGCATTTTTGTATTTTCTCCTTTCATCATTTAAATTCAGTATCTCTTCTGTTACCCAAGGATTTCTATTAGCCCTCGTCTTTTAACGTACTTGATCCTCTGCTACCTTCATTATTTCATCTCTCAAAGCTACCCATTCTTCTTCTACGGCATTTCTTTCCCCATTCTTGTCAATCGTTCCCTAATGCTGTCCCTGAAGCTCTCTAAACCTCTAGTTCTTTAAGTTTATACAGGTCCCGTCTCCTAAAAATTCCTACCTTTTTGCAGTTTTTTCAGTTTTAATCTACAGTTCATAACCAATAGATTGCGGTCAGAGTCCACATCTGCCCCTGGAGATGTCTTACAATTTAAAACCTTGTTCTTGAATCTCTGTCTTACCATTATATAATCTATCTCAAACCTTCCAGTATCGCCAGGCTTCTTCCATGTATACGACCTCCTTTTATGCCTCTAGTATTATGGGTAACTTGAAAATATTTCTGTTTGCTGATGACACTAGCTTGGTTGTAGAGGATATTGTGTGCAACATTGGCTCTATTTCAAGTAGCGCAGTTCGTGACATAAATTCATGGTTTGTAGAAAACAAATTAACGCTAAATTACAGTAAGATTCAGTTTTTACAGTTTCTAACACACAATCCAATAGAACACGAAATTTTAATTTCACAGAATGGGCATATGATTAGTGAAACCGAGTAGTTCAAATTTCTAGGTGTTCAGATAGATAGTAAACTATCATAGAAACCCACATTCAGGATCATGTTGAGAAACTTAATATTTTAGCTATTCGAATGGTATCTGAAGTAAGTATCGTTCGAGACGAAAATTAATCTGTTTTGCGTATTTTCATAGCATTATGTCGTATGGTGTTATGTTTTGGGGTAACTCTTCCCATTCTAAAAGGATATTTTTGACTCAGAAACGGACAGTTCAGGCAATAGTGGTGTAAGTTCGTGAACCGCTTGTCGACCCCTGTTCAGTAGACTGGGTATTTTAACATTGGCCTCTCAATATATATATATTCTTTACTGTCATATCTTGTTAACAATATCAGCTTATTTCCAAGAATTAGCAGCTTTCACATTTAATACTCGGGAGAAATCCAATCAGCATTTGTATCACACTTTCTCAAGTCTTGTGTCGAAAAGTGTGCAATACATTGCTGCATCCATTTCCGACAAGCTACCACAAGAAATCAAAAACCTTAACAGTAATCCACGAGCTTTCAAATCCAAACAAGAGTTTCATCACGCCTCACTCCTTCTATTCAGTTGAAGAGTTCCTTCAAAAATTAAACTGATTCTTATGTTACATTGTTGATTGCACTTACTTAAACTTATGGCTTGACTTTTTTAGGGTTTTTAAACATTTTATTCTATCTGCCATTACTTTTATGTCGAAACTTCATGTACTGATACGTTCCATGACTTAGGAAATTTGCTCCTCAGTCTGGTCCTATGGAACTAGAGGTTTAAAATAAAAAATTATGATATGTCCATACTCACTGCAGCTGTGTGTCATTACACATGGCCTCTAATAGCTTCCCAGTAGCAAAACTCTCCAGCCACATAGTTGTTATCACATATTCGTCGCAGAATGAAGGGCTAATTACAATTAAAAAACTTTTGTTTTGTCGATTCACCAGTCTTTTGACTAATTTGATGAGGCCCACCACGAAATCCTCTCCAAATCCAACCTCTTCATCTTAGAGTAGCACTTGCAACCTATGTCCTGGAAGTATTCCAATCTCTGTCTTCCTCTACAGTTTTTGCCCTTTACAGCTCTCTCTAGTACCACAGAAGTCATTCCCTGATGTCCCAACAGATGTTCTGCCATCCTCTCCCTTCTCTTTGTCAGTGTTCCCCAAATATTTCTTTCCTCTCCAGTTCTGTGCAGAACCTGCTCACCTTATTAGCCCACCTGATTTTCAACATTTGTCGGTAGCACCACATCTCAAATTCTTCGATTCGCTTCTCTTCAAGTTTTTCCTCAGTCCATGTTTCATTACTACACAATACTGTGCTCCAAGCGCACATTTTCAGAAATTTCTTCTTCAATTTAAGGGCTGTTTGATACTAGTAGACTCCTCTTTTCCAGGAATGCCCTTTTTGCCAGTGCAAGTCTGCTTTTGATCTCCTCCTTGCTCGGTCCATCATTGGTTATGTTGCTGCCTAGGTAGTAGAATTCTTGAACTTCATCTACCTGATGTTAAGTTTCTCGTTATTCTCATTTCTGCTGCTTCTAGTTACTTTTATCTTTCTTTGATTTACTCTCACACCATATTCTGTGTTCATTAGACTCTTCATTCAATTCAGCAGATCATGCAATTCTTCTCCACTTTCACTCAGGAAGCAATGTCATCAGCGAATCATATCATTGATATCGTTACCCCTTGAATTTTAATTCCATTCCTGACCCTTTCTTTTCTTTCCATTATTGCTTGTTAGATGTATAGATTGAACAGATTGTATAAATTGAAAGACTACATCCCTGTCTTGGTTGGTTGGTTGGGTTAAAGATTAAAGGGACCAAACTACAAAGGTCATCGGTCCCTTGTTTCATAAAAACACAGAGCTCAGGGAAACTATCCACCAGTCAGGCGAAGCACTAAAAGAAAAATTCCGGGGGAAGAAAAGCCCCATGGTCCATTGTAAGACAACACAGAAAACAGAGCACAGCAACAAAAACAACATAGAGAACAAAGGCAGAAGGAATTAAAACTGCACAGCAGAGGACTGTGGCTGGCTGATCACGAAAATAATAGGATGAGCCAGCCACTCTGCAACACGTTAAAACCTCCAGCCTAAAAGTTTAGGGTGGAGTCGAATTACAACACAAAACTAATTAAAAGATACAGCTCAAGAGAGGGTGATTTTAAAAAAATTTAAATGGACCTATAAAAGCCGCTTGCGCGAATAAAACTTAAAACCCGATCTGCCATAGAGACATTGTCACCTAAAAGAGAGGATAAATCACCCAGGAGATTAAAAGCACGCCTGAGAGCGGTTAAAAGAGGACATTCCAACAATATATGGACCACCGTCATGTTCGCACCACAGCGACAATGAGGGGGGTCCTCTCGACGCAGCAGATGACCATGCGTCAGCCAAGAGTGACCAATGCGGAGCCTACACAGAACAACAGAATCCCTGCGAGGGGCGAGGGGCCTACACAGAACACCACCGAACGACCACGCTGTTCAAGAGCGTGAAGGGACCCCTGGATGGCACCAACAATGGGATGGCATGGGTAGCACTGGTCAAGAGCCTGCAGGCTACTGAGCGAGTCACCGCAAATGACGAAGGACTCTCCAGTGCTGGTACGAATATGCTCAAGGGCACGAAAAATGGCTGTCAGTTCTGCGGTGTAAACACTGCAGCCTTCCGGCAAGGAGCGCTGGTCGACATAGTCCGCATGAGCGTAAGCGTACCCCACATGGCCATCAACCATCGAGCCATCGGTATAGATAACCTCCGAGGCATGGTATGTGCCTAGGAGAGCAAGGAATTGGCAGAGCAAGACTGCAGGAGGATCTGAATCTTTTGGCCATCGGGAAAGTTCCAGCCGAAGCTGCGGCCGACGAATACACCAAGGTGGTGTATGTGGGCGGACCTGGAAAGCAGATGGAAGAGGCAAACACTCGAGGTCATTAAGGAGCGACCAAACACGGATCCCAATTGTATGGCCTGATCGTGGCCGCTGGTGTGGGATATGGACTGCCGCATTTTCGAAAAGGAGACGATAGTTAGGGTGACGGGGCGAACAACGGACATGGGCAGCATAGTTGGCTAACAGTTGTTGACGCCGAATACGAAGTGGAGGAACCCCAGCCTCAGCAAGGAGGCTATGAACAGGACTGGTGCGGAATGCTCCTGTCGCCTGTCGAACCCCACAGGGGTGAACGGGATCCAGCAGTTGCAACACTGAGGGCGATGCTGAGCCATACGCCACACTCCCCTAATCCAGTCGGGACAGCACAAGGGCTTTGTAGAGCTGCAGCAGCGTGTGACGATCTGCACCCCAAGTTGTGTTGCTTAGGCAGCGGAGGGCATTCAGATGCTGCCAGCACTGACGCTTGAGCTGACGAATATGTGGAAGCCAAGTAAGCCGGGCATCAAACAGCAATCCCAGAAAACAGTAAGAGTCAACAACCCTGAGCATGGCATCCTGAAGATAGAGCTCAGGGTGGGGATGGACAGTACGACGCCGACAAAAGTGCATAACACAAGTCTTCGCAGGAGGAAATTGAAAACCATGGGCTAGGGCCCACGCCTGCGCCTTGCGTATGGCTCCCTGCAACCTACGTTCTGCAACACTAATGGTGGAGGAGCTGAAAAAGATGCAGAAATCGTCAGCATATAACATGGGTGAGACAGACGACCCTACTGCTGCTGCAAGGCCATTAATGGCCACAAGGAAAAGGGGCACGCTCAATACAGAGCCCTGTGGAACGCTGTCCTCCTGGATATGAAGTGAACTATGGGATGTGCCAATTAAAACGCGGAGTGTCCGAATAGATAAAAAATTCTGAATAAAAATGGGGAGAGAGCCCCGGAGACCCCACCCGTGCAACGTGGCGAGAATATGGTGCCGCCACGTCGTGTCATATGCTCTGGAGAGATCGAAAAAGATGGAGACGAGGTGTTGGCGCCGGGAAAAAGCAGTGCGGATTGCAGACTCAAGAAAGACCAAAGTATCGGAAGTGGAACGGCCCTGACGGAAGCCGCTCTGGCACAGAGCCAGAAGACCCCGAGACTCGAGCAGCCAATACAGCCGTCGACTCACCATGCATTCCAACAGCTTGCACAGAGTATTTGTCAAGCTGATGGGCCGATAGCTATCCACATTAAGCGGGTCCTTACCAGGCTTCAGCACCGGAATGACGGTACTCTCCCGCCACTGCGACGGAAAGACACCATCCCCCCATATGCGGTTGAAGATGGCAAGAACACACCGCTGACAGTCCGGGGAAAGGTGTGTGAGCATCTGATTGTGGATGCCATCTGGCCCAGAGGCTGTATCGGGGCACTGTGCCAGGGCGCTCTGGAGTTCCCACAAACCAAATGGGGCGTTATACGCCTCAGGGTGGCGAGAAGCAAAGGAAAGCCGTTTGCCTTCCTCCCGGCATTTGAGCGCGCGAAATGCGGGCGGGTAATTCCCCGACGCAGGGGCCCGAGCATAGTGCTGAGCGAAATGCTCGGCGATTGCATCGGCATCGGTGGATACCGCCCCGTTGATGATAAGCCCTGCGACACCTGTAGAGTGCTGCAATCCAAAGATGCGCCGAATCTTCATCCACACCTGGGAGGGTGAAGTACGGGAACCAATGGTGGAAACGTACCTCTCCCAGCACTCCTGTTTCTGCCTTTTGATGAGCCGCCGTGCCTGAGCACGGACACACTTGAAAAAAATTAGGTTCTACAAAGACGGGTGCCACTTATGTCGCTGAAGAGCCCGCCGACGTTCTTTAATGGCTTCAGCGACCTCTGGAGACCACCAACGCACTGACTTTCGCCGGGGGCACCCTAACGAACGAGGAATGGTACGTTCCGCAGCGGAAACAACCGCTGCAGTCAGTGTCTCAACCGCCACATCGATGGTACCGTGGGCGAGAGATTCAACAGTGGCAGCAGAGGAGAACGTTTCCCAGTTTGCCTTGCTAAATGCCCATCGAGGCAGGCGTTCATGAGATCGACGCTGGGGTAGTGAAAGGAAGATGGGAAAATGGTCACTACCACACAAGTCGTCATGGACTCGCCAGTGGACCAATGGTACAAGCCCTGGGCTGCACAACGACAGATCTATGGTCGAGAACGTGCCATGCGCCACACTGAAATATGTGGCGGCGCCAGTGTTTAAGAGGCAGAGGTCGAGTTGGGAGATGAGATTCTCGACCTCTCTGCCTCGGCCAGTAACCTTCGTTCCACCCCACAGGGGATTGTGGGCGTTAAAATCCCCCAGGAGAAGAAAAGGCGTGGGGAGTTGGGCGACAAGTGCAGCCAATTCGGTCAGGGAGACTGTACCACCTGGAGGGAGATAGACACTGCAGACGGTTATGTCCTGGGTAGTCCTTACGCGTACAGCCACAGCTTCCAATGATGTTTGAAGGGGCACAGGAGCACTATATACAGAGGTAAGGACATACACGCAGGCTCCACCTGACACACAATTGTAAGTGCTACGGTTGCAGTAATAACCCCTGTATCCACGAAGGACAGGGGTCCGCATTGCCGGGAACGAGGTTTCCTGGAGGGCAATGCAGAAAGCAGGTGTCAGGCTTAGAAGCTGTCGTAGCTAAGGGAGATGGCTAAAATAACCGCCACAATTCCACTGGAGGATCGTACAAAGCGTGTCCTGTAAGGGCATGAAGATACTGAAAAAGCAAATTACTTCACAGAGTCACATGCTGCCACCGACTGAGTGACTGACGTCGCAACTGCCATCGTTTCTGAGACGGCGAGATCGAGGTCATCTGGGGACGCAAAGAGCTCGACCTCATCCTCAGAGGCTGAGCTGACAGGAAGCGTTGGCGCGGGAACCACTGGGTCCTTAGGCTTCTTAGAGAGCTTCCTCTTCTCTCTCTTGTCTTTGGGAGGAGGGTTCGCATGCTGGGAGGGCTTTCCGGATGCATTGTCAGGAACAGAGGAAGAGCGGGAAGCCCTTCGACCAGGAGCTGGTGGCTTCCTCAGCCACTG
The DNA here is from genome assembly GCF_021461395.2 of Schistocerca americana. NCBI lineage: Eukaryota > Metazoa > Arthropoda > Insecta > Orthoptera > Acrididae > Schistocerca > Schistocerca americana. The sequence goes on from NC_060125.1 coordinate 484,948,255, forward strand.
GCTAGCGTCTAGCGAGACACTGGTAAAATCCTTGGAAGGGACTCCCCCAAGGGACCCCTTCCGAACGAGTGAGGCCGGAGGAGGCTGTTGCCTCTCCGACTGAGCAGCCGGAGGAGGCTGTTGCCTCTCCAGCTGAGGAGCCGGAAGAGGCTCTTGCCTCTCCGGCTGAGCAGCCGGAGGAGGCTGGTGCCTCTCCGGCTGAGAGGTGGGGATGGACGTCCCCAGTTGTTCGGGGTCCACTGCCCCCAAACCGGGTGTTTAGGGAGCAGTGGAAGAGAGTGTGGCCCCTACCAGCGGTGGGGCAGGTGTAACTTTACTGTTCTGTGAGCCAACTGAGAAGGGAGTCTTTGCAGGAACTGGTGGCGGCAGAGTTGCAGCAGCATAACTCCTCAACATAGATGTGAGGTTGAGCCGGTCTAGCTTCTTCCTTGCCTCTTGGTAAGTTAAACGGTCCAGGGTCTTAATTTCTTGTATCTTCCGCTCTCTTTGGTAGACTGCACAGTCTGGCGAGCAGGGAGAATGATGCTCTCCACAGTTAATGCAGGTGGGAGGGGGAGCACATGGAGCATTAGGATGTGAAGGTCGTCCACAATCACGACACGTGGGGCTGGCAGTGCATCTGGAGGACATATGTCCGAACTTCCAGCACTGGAAGCATCGCATAGGGGGTGGGACATAGGGCTTGACATCGCACCGGTAGATCATGACCTTGACCTTCTCAGGCAAGCAGTCACCCTCAAAGGCCAGGATGAAGGCACCGGTAGCGACCCTATTATCCTTGGGTCTCCTAAAGACACGACGGACAAAGTGCACACATCGTTGTGCCAGGTTCTCCCGTAGCTCGTCATCAGACTGTAGCAGAAGATCTTTATGAAAAATAATCCCCTGGACCAAATTTAAGGACTTATGGGGAGTGACATGAAAGGGGATGTCACCGAGCTTCTCACAGGCGAGTAACGCTCGTGACTGTGCAGATGAAACTGCTTGTATCAAAATAGCCCCGCTCCTCATTTTGGAAACAGATGCCACTTCCCCAAACTTATCTTCAAGATGGTGAACAAAGAAGAGAGGCTTAGTCCCCAAAAACGAATCCCCATCGGTTCTGCTGCACACAAGGTATCGCAGTGAATACGGCTCCTGTCTGTCCGCAGCCCTACGTTCCTCCCATGGCGTGGCTAGGGAAGGGAACGATTTGGGGTTATATGTCACAGCATTAAATTCTGTTTTACCGCGCTTAGAGACGTTGGCGGTCGTGCGACCACCGGATTGAGACTTCACCTGCTTCATTGCGGGGCATCCGCACCGATGCCACCCACTCCGACCAGGGGATCTCCCCACGGGCACCACCCAGCCACAGCAAAGGCCACCTGGCAGGATGGCCGTTGCCGGGAGTCCTGATGCCCCAGAGAGCGAGCATCGACTCCTTGGCTTACGTGGGGAGGTGTCAGCTCAGGCATCGGCAGTACAATCCCTGTGTTGTCAGGGGGCTACAACCTAGAGGGTACATGACGACCCCACCACAATGGGCTGGCTACCGTGCTGGATTTTGGGTGCCATGGGTAGTCCATAGTGATCGTGGGTGCAGATGGTGACTCACTAAGGGCGTTACATACACAATCCATCAGGTGTGTATGCCCAAAATGACGGATGGAGGGTGCAGTTACGACGCCAAGACGATCAAGAGTGCCAAGGCCTTATGGCACAGAGGACTGATGGTGCACCACGTAAGGTGTCCTTCCCCAAAAGGCTCGTACTTCTGTGGAATTTGGAAAAATGGAGGTCAAACCCTAATGGGGACCATCACATTAAGGCCGAAACGTTTGAGACTCCTTTTAGTCGCCTCTTACGACAGGCAGGAATACCGCGGGCCTATTCTAACCCCCGAACCCGCAGGGGGGATCCCTGTCTTACATCCTTTTTAATCTGAGCACTTCGTTCTTGGTCTCCCACTCTTATTATTACCTGTTGGCTCTTGTATATATTGTATATTACACGCCTCTCCTTGTAGCTTACCCCCATTTTTTCAGAATTTCGATCATCTTGCACCATTTTACTTCGTCGAAAGTTTTTTTCAGGTCGACAAATTTTATGAATGCGTCTTGATTTTTAAAAGTCTTGGTTCCGTTATCAACCGCAACGTCAGAATCGCCTCTCTCGTGCCTTTACATTTCCTGAAACCAAACTGACCATCATCTAGCACATGCTCAATTTCCTTTCCGATTCTTCTGTGTATTATTGTTATCAGCAACTTGGATGCATGATCTGTTCAGCTGATTGCACGTTAATTCTAGCACTTGTCATCTCTTGCAGTTTTCGGAATTATGTTGATGATACTTTTCTGAAAGTCAGATTGTATGTCACCAGGTTCATGCATTCTACACGCCAACGTGAATAATCGTTATGTTGCCACTTCCCCAATGATTTGAGAAATTCTGATGGAATATTATCTGTCCCTTTTGTCTTATTTGATCTTAAGCCAGAATTTTATCTTAAGTCTGTATTAAAAAAACAGAATAATTAACATACACAAGGAATAAATTATCCGTACAAATGATCCCAGCACCTCTGGCGGAGCGCATCGAATTACTAATGCACGAGCGAAAATTTGGCACCTGCACACTAAAACACACACACACACACACACACACACACACACACACACACACACACACACACACACACAAAACACACACACACACACACACACACACACACACACACACACACACACACACACACACACATGGTAGGCGACTGCAGGTAGTTACAAGCCCTCCAAAGTTGTCTTAAATTCTGATTTTAATACTGGATGCCCAGCTCTTCCATATCGACTCCTGTTTCATCTTCTATCATATTCTGTGTGGGGACATTAACATCAACACTAACATCATAAATGAATCCAGCAGCACCTTCATAAACATCCTTCAAAGTTTTGGCATGTCCCTCTTGGTCAATAGTGCAACAAGGGTTACCATAACAAACTCATCAGTAATTGACCACGTGGCAACAAATATGAACAGGAAAAAATGTGATGTAGCTGTAAAACATCTCAGACTATCAGACCATCTCTGTCAAATAATAACAGTGAAGTCAGGTATCGAATCATTCCCTAAACTAAGAGCCTACAAACGACATCTATCAGAAATCAAAATAAAAGCTTTTTAAAAAGAACTAGAAAAACAAAGCTGAGATGAAGTGTATAAGGAAACCAATGTGAATATGAAATTCTCTAAATACTTCACATTGTTTAAATTGAACTTTGAACAGACATTTCCAAAAGTATGCTTATCTGTATCAACATCTCACAAAAACAGATGGATAACAGCAGGTATTAAGAAATCCTCCCAAACAATTAAACACCTCAGTTCCATGAAGAAGATTTGCAATGATCCAGAATTCCTAAATTTCTATCATAGATACAAAAAGATCTATAGGAATGTGCTGATTGGTGCAAAAAATTCATTTAATGACAAAATAATATACAATGCAGAGAATAAAAGCAAAGCAGTCTGGGATGTTATAGAAAAGGAAATGGGGAGAGGCAAACAAACGCAGAATAACATACTGCTAAGGGAGGGGGTTAAAGTAATAAATGATCCACAACACTTAGCAGACTATGTATATGAGCATTTTTCAAATATTGCAGAGAAGTTACAGCAAAAATTCCCCCAAACAAATATAACACCTGTAAATAATGTTGCACTAAATTCAAAGATGTTACTTCCAACCACAGAGAATGAAGTCAGTAAAACAATTCAAGATCTAAAAAAAATGGTCAGTAGGTTTAGATGAAGTACCAATGTGTGTACTGAAACAATGCATAGGGATTTTATAAGGCCCCTTAACAAATATAATAAATAAATCCTTCACATCAGGGACATTTCCAGAGCAGTTAAAAAAGGCAAGAGTTGTACCTTTGCTTAAGAAAGGTAATGCAGAAGACATAGAAAATTACTAGTCCATTTCCCTGCTGTCAGCATTCTCAAAAAAATAGAAGCCATTATGAAAGACAGATTAATGAATTATCTGAATAAATACAATCATTTAAGCGAATCACAGTTTGGTTTCTGAAGTGGCAAAAATACGGAGTCAGCCATAGTAGAACCCAAAGTTGTACTTGATGCTCTTCACAAAGATGAGTGTGTCACAGGCATATTTTTCGATCTACCTAAGGCGTTTGATACAGTTGACCACATGATTCTATTAAATAAATTAGAAGCATTAGGAATAAGAGGTGTAGCTAATGACTAGTTTCGATCATACCTAAGAGATAGGGTACAAAGAGTAGAGATACTTCAAATAGATCTAAACATTTAGTAAAACACTTACCAGAACCAAAATACATTAATATAGGGGTTCCGCAGGGTAGCAATATTATATTGACAGCAATATTATAGTCACTGAGAAAACAAGAGAGCTCCTTGCCAAGAAAGCAAATGAAACTCTCAAGGAAGTTTATGATTGGTCAATAAGTAATAAAGTGACATTGAACATAAAGTAAACTAATGCCATGAATTTCAGTCTGAAGAGGAAAAATGAGAATGTTAAATTAAATGTAGATGGCACCTCTATAGACTGTGTGACAAAGGCAAAATTTCTAGGAATGAATATTGATTCTCAGTTGAAGTGGTTTGAACACACAAAGATACTTACTTGGAAACAAAAGGTCATGAGCATGTTATGCAGTTAGAATCGTAACATCAGTGTGTAACATGCAGTGTCTTTTAGTTACATATTATTCATATGTACACTCAATTCTTAGCTATGGAATTCTTTTTTGGGAACAAATGCTCAAAATATGAACACAATTTTCAAACTCCAGAAAAGAGCCATAAGAATAATAACCAAAAATACTAGTCGTGCTCATTGTAAAGGTCTGTTCAGAACACTGGGGATTTTAACTGCTCCATGTGAATACATTTACCAGTCAATTGTACGTATCAAAAATAACATCGGTAATTACTGCACAAACAGCTCTGTCCATGACCATGCAACAAGAGATAGACTCAACTTACATTTACCAAGAAAAAATAAACATAAAACTCAAAATAGCATTTTTTGCCAAGGAATAAGACTTTACAATAAATTACCAAAAGAGATTAAAGAAACATCCAAAATACACTTATTCAAAAAGGCAGCTAAGAGGTACCTGTTATGCAATACAGTTTATACATTGAAGGGTTACTTAGGTAAAACAGAGTAGGGGTTTGATAATAAATGTTATACAAATAAATTATAATAATAATAATGATTATAAAATATCCAACATTCCACATAACACCTTCACTTTATGTTTTTTCTTTCTTACCCCCAGACTATGCATAGCACATGTCTTCCTCTTTCTGAGCTCAGCATCTCACTCATTATGGAGGGATGCTGACTCAGATTTTCAGGATAGCAAATGGGAAGTTGCAGTACAGAAAATGGCCTAGAGATCACCAATGTGTGTGTGTGTGTGTGTGTGTGTGTGTGTGTGTGTGTGTGTGTGTGTGTGTGTATGTTTGTGTGTGTAGTGAGTGAAGTGTTATGAAACAATGTGTGTATAGTGTGTGAAGTGACTGATAGTGAGAGATGAGTGAACATTATGTAATAAGTTATTTGTAAAAAAAAGTATTGTATACCAGGAGTAAATCTAATGATTGTCTCTAACTAGAAGTCTGTAAATGTTTGTGTATACGAATTAGCTTATTTTAAATTGATCTAAATTTGTAAATACTACGACATGTCCTATATCCTTGTAAAAGAGATCTACAGGTGAATAAACTACTGCTACTACTACTACACACACAAATCGTCCCCCCCTCCCAATAGAGGCCTGTAATATGTACTCTTTCCATGTATCTGCTCTCCTCTGTATTTAGCAGTGGAATTCCCACTGCACCCTTAGCGATAGTACCCTTGCTTTTAATTTCACCGAATGTTGTTTTGACTTTCCTATATGTTAAATTAGTCCTTGCGATTATCAATTCAGTTTTCATGCAGCCATTTCATCTTAGCTTCCTATTTCTCTCATTCCTCAGCGACTTGTATTTCTGTATTCCTGAATTTCCCTGAACATTTTTGTCCTTCCTTCTTTCATCGATCAGCTGAAGTATTTCTTCTGTTACCCATGGTTCCTTTGCAGTTATCATCTACATATCAATTTTTTTTCTTTCGAACTTCTGTGGTAACCTTTTTTAGACATGACTGTTCCTTATCAACTGTACTCCTTACTGATCTATTCCTGATTGCTGTATGTATAGCCTTAGACAACTTCAAGCATATCTCGTCACTCCATAGTCTCTTCTGCGTCCCACTTCTTTGTCTATTGATTCTTCCTGACAAATCTCTTAAACCTTAGCCTACTCTTCATAACTGCTACTTTGTGATCTGAGTATATCTGCTCCTGGGTACACCTTACAATCCAGTATCTGATTTTAGAATCTCTGTATGACCATGATATAATCTAATTGAAATCTTCCTGCATCACCCAGCCTTGTCCAAGCGTAACTCCTCATCTTGTGATCCTTGAACAGAATATTCGCTATTATGAGCTGAAATTTTTTACAGAACTCGATTAGTTCTCTCCTCTCTCATTCCTTGTCAAAATCCCATATTCTCCTGTAACCTTTTCTTCTACTCCTTTCCCTACAACTGCATACCTGCCCCCTTGTGTCTTTTATTTATGTTACATATATTATTGCATATAGTCGGCGTACTAGTACCCTCATCCAACTCATAGACCCATGCTAATTCTCTCTAAATCCCATCATGTTCCGACAGCCTAGAGAGCTATCATAACGAAAAAAATAGCACACTAACTTACAAGAGGTAATTCATAGCCATTCATAGTATACGTGGACCGCACAAAGAAATTTAGAAGCAGAACATCTTCAATTCATTGATATCGAATGACTGTCTGTAAATATCCCCCTGCACATGTCCTAATCTCTTTTATCGTATTCCCATCATTACCACGCTAGAAATACGACAGTTTAATGGTTTCTGAGTCTTTGTTGGCAGCATAGTCTCTCTCTCTCTCTCTCTCTCTCTCTTCCGCTCTCTCCTCATTGTTTTTGTTACATATAGTGGAGTAAAACTAAGATCTATAAAACTTCACTAACTTCACCTGGAAGAGAACTCAATAAGATTTTACTGCATCACTCTCCTCCAATACATCAGAAACAAATACTGTCTGCATGTTGACATCGACCACATATGGTGATCCCATTAAATATACATGTATTGGTCCAATGGAGCAGGTGGCCAGTGATTGAAGTTGCTTCCATGGACCGATGTAAACTTTTGTTCCTGTGTTGGAGGAAGACCATATCCCACACATTATTAATCACAAGGAGAGGATTCTTGTGCTGTTGTTTCATAAACAGTTCGATACACTGTTTTTTTGCTGTAACACATCGAAGCAGTGTATGTCTACAGCTGTATACAATGCCATATATTTTGGTTTTGTACCATGACTTCGAGGTCTGTCAGGAGCTAAACTGACATTAATATGTTTCGATCGACTGGCTCTCACAGAAAGCTAGACATTGCATGGTGTAAATTATGCTGCTCCCACAAAACACAGGATGGTTTAAATAAAAGACAGAGGTGGTGTTTCTTATTGACAAAAATGTGGAAGACTTCACCATGTATAGAAACTGGAAGAGTCTGTGGCACTGTGAAGTGTTTCCAAACAGCTATCGAAGGGTGATGAGTCCTATATTTTCTCTCATCTTCCACAATGCCAGGATAACAGATACTCAGTGTTCTGGTTTTGAAGAGGCTCAGAGCATTGATTCCTCATAGGGTGTAACGCATATTGCACCCAGGTATATGATAGCTGTTTTGGTGTTCAAGGTGGTAGTCATCCTGATCTCCAAATCTTTGCACAATGTGTCTTTCATTTTCATAACTTACAATGTATAAGAACATGTGGAACAAGGGAGCTTTCTGCAGGAATAAAACCCAGCCTTATAGCATGGATAGTATGCACCATCAGTTGTCAATTTTCTTATACACAGATGAGAGTGTAAACACCCTCATCCCTCCACATTTTTGTGGTATCTTCAACAAGTTTATGTCTTCTTCATCAATTTCGCAGTTTTACCAGCTTTTCCGTAATTTCAAGACATTTCATCCAATTACTCAAGGTACAAAAAACAAATCTCAACGAGTTTTCACATCAGCAAAACGTCTCATCGTGTCGATCTCGTGATGTTATCAGCCAATTAGATTGCAGCTTGATTCTCAATTTCTCTATCACTGCCAAACCATCCCCTCCACAACTTTGCTGGGATCATATATACGTGGACATAGCACAGACCCTGTTACACTGCATACTTCACGCGACACAAATCCTGTTTCTTAGTGTACGAAATAGCAGACAGCAGAGAGGAGGTGCAAAAACTACGTTCCTTAGCCAAAACACATTATTACGATTTTTCAACTCCCGCTTTGTGGTTATGAGTCATAAAGTGTTCTCACATTCGTAGGATAAAGTCGGAGATTGGACATAAATCGAGTCTTCAGTTTCACAGCTGCAGTGATTCTAAGTTAGTGACAGGGTTTTATGAGGTACTGCAATCCCTGTGTACACATTTGCTTGACAGATGTTGTGTGTGGAAGAGACTGTGTTCTGTTCACTAAGTTAACGCAGCATGGCATCTAATCGCACATGTCAAACACCGCTGCCGTGCGTTTGTCTATTTCCTCGAAAGATGTCGTTCTTTCATACATTCCACGTGGCTGATGATGATTGTATAGGACTGATGCGAGCATATCACAATTTCTGAATAGTAATCTGATGTGAACAGTGGGCGCTCTACACCTCTGGAAAACTATATAGTAGATGTACACAAAGACTCAATGTTTTTTTCCTTAGGTGCAAAAAGTAATAGTTTTATGAACTTAAAGTTTCTCACCATAGTGAGTGGGACAGAAATCTTGCAGCGTAAATGTCTGTCAATGTTGGAAACATATATCCTGCACTGGAGTATTAAAAGCCTTCCATTCCATATGACTAGTGTAGCAGAAATCACACTGGTTTAACATTATGTGATTCTTAAGATCAGAACCGTGTAGCATTCAGAGTGTGTGTTTACGTTCTACGATCATTTCTCTCTTCTCAGTACCTTCTTGGTATGGAATCCAGGCACTACAACAATACTACAGAATTGATAGTGCAAATGAGTTGCGTAAAAAATTTCAGGCTCCTTCCATCTGGAGCTCCATCATGCATAAACCATATGTTTCTTCTCCTTAATTGTCTGTTATATCACCACAACACACTCAGATGTATCAGGTTCATATCTACTATACACCAATAAGGAGTGCTAACCTTCTTAGCATACGTCCATCTAGCGAGATCATGTATGACACAGCACTAATGGTGAAATCTGGAGACTGAAGGGCAGTTCGCTTCTAAATAGAGGTTAGGGTGTGCTGTGGGTATGATTCATTTGTTGGGGTGGTAATCATTAAAGGTGTTGATGAGATCTTTCAGTCTCCGACTTTATCCTACGAAGGTGACAATACTTTATGACTCATAACCACAAAGTGGGAGTTGACAAATCGTAATAATGTCTTACCGAATTTATAAAGTGTTTTTTCTAAGGAACGTAGTTTTTGCACCTCCTCTCTGCTGTCTGCTATTTCCTATACTAAGAAACAGTATTTGTGTCATGTGATGTAGGCAGCATAGCAAGGTCTGTGATTTGTCCACATGTATATGGTCCCACCAAAGCTGAGGAGGGGATGGTTTGGCAATGATACAGAAATTGAGAACCATGCTGCAATGTCATTGGCTGAAAAAATCATGAGATCGTCACGATGAGACGTTTTGTTGATGCGACAACTCGTTGAGAGTTGTGGTTTGGACCTTGAGTAATTGGATAAAATGCTTTGAAATTACGGAAAAGCTAGTAAAATCGCGAAATTGATAGAGAATACGTAACATGCTGAAGATATGACAAAATTGTGGAGGGATGAGGGTGTTTACGTGCTCGCCTGGGTGTATGAAAATCATTCCATTCCTCCACAGGTGGGATTGACAACTGATAGTGCATACTATCTGTGCTCTAAGAGGGGTTTTTATTCCTGCAGAGTGCCCCCAGTTCCATTTGTAGTTATACATTGTAAGCCATAAAAATGAAAGACGCACTTTTCAAAGATTTGGGGGTCGGGATAACTACCACCTTGGACACCAAAACAGCGTTCATATGCCTGGGTGCAATATGTATTACCATCATGAGGAGTCAGTGCTCTGGGTCTCTTCAAAAGCGGAACACTGAGGTATCTGCTACCCCATCACTGTGGAAGATCAGAGTAAATGTAGGGGTCATCACCTTTGGAGAGCTATTTGGAAATGCTCCACAATACCACAGGCACTTCCAGTTTCTGTATGTTGTGATGTCTTCCGCATTTTTGTCAATAAGAAACATCACCTCTGTCTTTTATTTCGACCATCCTGTGTTTTGTGAGAGAAGAATAGTTAACACCATGCAATGTGTAGCTTCCTGTGAGAGCCAATCGATCCAAAAGTATTAATGTCGGTTTAGCACCTGACACAGTCCTCAAAGTCATGGTAGAACCATGGTAGAAAAGCAAAATGTATGGCATTGTATAGAGCTGCAGTGATGCACTGCTTTTATGTGTTACAGCAAAAACAATGTATGAACAAAACTTTGCACACGTCTGTGGAAGAGACTTTAGTCAGTGGCCCCCTGCTCCATTGGACCAATACTTCCTCAAACTGGGGGGGGGGGGGGGGGCTATCAAGTATGGGGTCCCACAGGGTTTGGTCTTAGGTCCTTTACTGTTCTTGATATACATTAATGACTTATCATTCCACATTGATGAAGATGCAAAGTTAGTTCTTTTTGCTGATGATACAAGTATAGTAATAACGTCCAAAAACCAAGAACTAAGCGATGTAATTGTAAATGATGTTTTTCACAAAATTATTAAGTGGTTCTCAGCAAACGGACTCTCTTTAAATTTTGATAAAACACAATATATACAGTTCCATACAGTAAATGGCACAACTCCAATAATAAATATAGACTTTGAACAGAAGTCTGTAGCTAAGGTAGAATTTTCAAAATTTTTAGGTGTCTCCATTGATGAGAGGTTAATCTGGAAGCAACACATTGATGGTCTGCTGAAACGTCTGAGCTCAGCTACATATGCTATTAGGGTTATTGCAAATTTTGGTGATAAGAATCTCAGTAAATTAGCTTACTTGCCTACTTTCATTCACTGCTTTCGTATGACATCATGTTCTGTGGTAATTCATCATTGAGTAGAAAAGTATTCGTTGCTCAAAAACGTGTAATCAGAATAATCGCTGGAGCCCACCCACAGTCATCCTGCAGACATCTATTTAAGGATCTAGGGATCCTCACAGTAACCTCACAGTATGTATATTCACTTATGAAATTTGTTGTTAATAATCCAACCCAATTCAAAAGTAATAGCAGTGTGCATAGCTATAACACCAGGAGAAAGGATAATCTTCACTATGCAGGGTTAAATCTGACTTTGGCACGGAAAGGGGTAAATTATGCTGCCACAAAAGTCTTTGGTCACCTACCAAACAGCATCAAAAGCCTGACAGATAGTCAACTAACTTTTAAAAATAAATTAAAAGATTTTCTATATGACAACTCCTTATACTCATTGGCTGAATTTTTAGATATAAATTAAGAAAAAAACAACAACTTAAACATTAGTATCATGCAATATTTTGTGTAATGTAATATCTTGCACAGACATCTTTCATTAATCTGACACATTCCACATATTACAAAGTGTCGTATTCATGATCTATGGAACAAGTATTAATCTAATCTAATCTATTTAATGGGATCACCACATATTGTCGATACCAACATGCATGCATACACGTTTTATAGTTCATAGTTTTACTCCACTATATGTTACAAAAACAATGAGGAGAGAGAGGTAGGGGAGAGGGGGAGGGAGGGAGGGAGGGAGAGAGAGAGAGAGAGAGAGAGAGAGAGAGAGAGAGAGAGAGACTCTGCTGTCAACAAAGTCTCAGAAACCATTAAACTGTCGTATTTCTAGTATGGTAATGATGGGTTTATGGTAAAAGAGTTTAGGACGTGTACAGGGGAATATTTGTAGACTATCATGTGATATTGATGAATTGTAGGTATTATGCTTCTGGATTTCTGTGTGGAGTCTACATGTACTATGCATGGTTGTGAATTTCCTCTTGTAAGTCAGTATGCTGTTATTCTCATTATGATAGCTTTCTACCTAGCCAGTGATGGGTGTAGGTCTAGACAGCCTTCTAACTATGGAACAGAAAGAATTAGCAGAGGCCGGTGACTTGGCTGGGAGTACCTATTCTTTCTGATCTGGCAGACGCCGACAATTGTGTAACAATGTATATAACATAAATAAAAGAGTTGAAACCTTTTTTAATTGTAATTACGTCCTTTATAACTCATCGAATACATGATAAGGATGATGGGGCAGGAGGGTTTTGCTGCTGGGAAGCTATGGTAGACTATGCAAAACGATACACAGCTGGTGTAAGTGTGGACATACCAAAATTTTTCAGACACTATGCAACTATAAATGATAATCATGCTACTTGTCTCGGATGTTATTGTGATTAGTGTTCTACATATCACTACACATGTGTGGGAAGTTATCAGACTACTGTTCCTGTAAGAAATTATCTATGTATAGTCACAAGGATAGGTATCATGTGGTGAATTGTGATTTCAGTGCATCGAGGAGTACATCTGACTGAAAGGTGTATGAAAGATTTTATGTGGAAAATTATGTCCAGTCATAAGAAGGATATAGATTTATTTGGGAAATTGATATTTCCAGAGCCACAGCTGTGGGGAGGGGATATTTCCGATACTTCACTCATTGTCGAATGTCACCAGATTGGCACTACAGTTGTAATATTTGATGGTAATTAGACTGGTTAATATGTGGCTGGTTTCCTAGGACGACTCTGCCTGGCACCTAGGCGTGTGGCGGAGGTAGCCAGTAACCAGAACAGTTGGACATTTCTGGCTTAAGCGCGAACTGCTGCTGAGCCTCCCAAACTGGACAAATGGGGTACGAATGTGCGGTTGACCCAGCTGTGTCGCTCTCTCAGTTGGGTGAATAACGAACTAATAGTCAGTATGTGTTCAGCAGCCTTCGTGTTCATGTGTGTTATTTGAGAAGATTCAATACAGTGAGTGTTTGTGCTGAACGATTATTCCCCCCAACCCCCATGTAAATTGAATGGTTGGCTGCTTGACAGTCACAGTGGCTGTTTCTCCAGCCTCTGTGTCTCCAGTATTGATTGCAGGTGGATGCTGGGAGATGTGGGGTCTGAAGACAACCATTGGCAGTGGCCAACAGAAGTTTCTGCAATCTATGACAACTAACTGTGGCGACTACTACGGAATGGGTCATGGTTTAAGTACATGTATTTACAAAACACATATGGTGACGACTGCTGTGTGTGGCATTGAGTGCTTCTTAATACATCACAGTGGCCTCTGTCTTGCAGTGGAAAGATGAAATGGTATTTATTTAAATAAAGGTGAATTTCTTCCTATCCTGTTATGCATTAGACCCTATCCCTCCTTCTTTGTTCTGGTGTAGCATGGAGAACTAACTTGGGAATTCTACAGTGTTTTAAAAAATACGTTTAACAGACATGTAGGTGTTTGGTAATTACACAACTGTGACGGCATAAATTCCTGCAGACATTTCATCTACATCTACATACATACTCCGCAATCCACCATACGGTGCGTGGCGGAGGGTACCTCGTACCACAACTAGCATCTTCTCTCCCTGTTCCACTCTCGAACAGAACGAGGGAAAAATGACCGCCTATATGCTTCTGTACGAGTCCTAATCTCTCTTATCTTATCTTATCTTGGTAGTCTTTCCGCGAAATGTAAGTTGGCGGCAGTAAAATTGTACTGCAGTCAGCCTCAAATGCTGGTTCCTTAAATTTCCTCAGTAGCGATTCACGAAAAGAACGCCTCCTTTCCTCTAGAGACTCCCACCCGAGTTCCTGAAGCATTTTCGTAACACTCGCGTGATGATCAAACCTACCAGTAACAAATCTAGCAGCCCGCCTCTGAATTGCTTCTATGTCCTCCCTCAATCCGACCTGATAGGGATCCGAAACGCTCGAGCAGTACTCAAGAATATGTCGTATTAGTGTTTTGTAAGCGGTCTCCTTTACAGATGAACCACATCTTCCCAAAATTCTGCCAATGAACCGAAGACGACTATCCGCCTTCCCCACAACTGCCATTACATGCTTGTCCCATTCCATATAGCTCTGCAATGTTACGCCCAAATATTTAATCGACGTGACTGTGTCAAGCGCTACACTACTAATGAAGTAATCAAACATTACAGGATTATTTTTCCTATTCATCTGCATTAATTTACATTTATCTATATTTAGAGTTAGCTGCCATTCTTTACACCAATCACAAATCCCGTCCAAGTCATCTTGTAACCTCCTACAGTCACTCAACGACGACATCTTCCCGTACATCACAGCATCATTTGAATTTACAGCTATCATTTTATGCGGCACCATGTCCTATCACGACGTAAAATTCCTGTTTGATCAATAGACTGTTCCTCAGTCTTGTATTGTGAGCACATTCCAGCCAAACCCCTATCCTGTCTTCTGCAAATTGTTTAAGGACATAGCACAACTGAGCTAAAATTTGAAATTCTCGCTATCATTTTCAGCTACTTCCAATGCAACAGATTTTCCGTCGAACGACCTAACTGTGCCAGTATCCACCAAAAGGAGGAAGGGAAAGTCCAGAAGTGGAAGAGTTTTGTTTGGAAGGTGGGCGGATGCAGGTTCGAATCCTGGATAGCCCCAGAATTTCCCACCAAATATGTGAGTCCTAGTATCCACCTACAGGAAGCAAGGAAAACTGCCTCACACAGTGGGCATCGATTTAATTTACTAGTCAATCAATTTGATAAAGTGAGAGCATCAAAAATGGATTATTTCTAAGGCATCACAGCTGTGTAGTTTACTAGGTATCCGCTGCTTTGTTCAGAACAAAAGAGAGGTTAGAGAGAGAGAGGGAGGGGGTGAGGAGATAGATAGATAGATAAATAGATAGATAGATAGATAGAGAGAGAGAGAGAGAGAGAGAGAGAGAGAGAGAGAGGGAGAGAACATGTGTTTAAACTGGAATTTCTCAGGTATCTATAGCAAAGAGTTGCCATTATCTGATGCTTTGTCCAACAAGAAGTAACTGGAGGCGTGAGGGGGAGGGGATATGGGGATGGAGGGAGGAGGGGTGGGTAGGTTGCACTCTCAGTGATCTCTGTTGGTGGTGTTATGAACTAGCTCAGTGAGTATCTGCGCAGTAGGGCGAGCACTTAGAGCAGTTGCTTCTGCTGATCTGATGTGGAAGATGTGTGTTTGGGAACAAAACGGGAAGTGCATCTGGTATCTAATTTCAAAGGGAGCCGACATCCAGTATCGCGCATTCCTCCGCTGGCAAGTGGCACCTCCCAATCCACTGTTCTAGACTCAAAGGGTGCTGGCAGTCCAGCACATGTGATGTGGTGCAGTGATTGCAAAGAAGCAAGTGTGTGCAATCAGGAAGCCTTTTTTCGCCAGATACGTTTAGCGTGTAACAGTTTAATTACGTGTAGTAGGTTTTTTATGTTGAAGGTGAATCCGATTTCATGACGGTATTCCTTGAGTAATCAGAAAAAAGCGCTGTGACTTGTGTAAATATTCCACATGCTGCCTTGTCGCCAACAAATTGTTTAAATAAACAACATTCCACACACTACAATCAATTTCCCGAAAAATTCTTTAAATAAGTAAAGAAACTATATTTCATACACTGCCTTTTGTCCTACAAATTGTCTAAATAAACAATATTCCACACATTGCCTTGTTTCCCAGAAATTGTTTAAACAATATTCCATACAATGCAATCGATTTCCTGCCAAGTTGCCAGTCAACCAATACTTCACGAATTGGTGGGCAGCAATAGCAGGCAAGGAAAACTGAACTGTCACAACCAAAAGGGTATCGATTTAATTAATTAATAAATCAACCTGTTAGAGTGTAGGGGCTATTCGAATAACTCAGGACTGAGTAGAAGCTGCCCATGTTCAGCGACAATAGATTTAGGGGAGTGGGGGTGGGGATTTCCCGGGAGGGGTCATGTGCTGGCTGGAGAAAGCCATGATGTCATCAGGGGCACGGTGAATTAATTGATATTGATCAATTAATTAATTATTTTTAGATCGATTTGGTATCAATTTAATATAACGTGGCGTCGTTCGCGATTTACTCCACTACTCATTTCCGTTTTAGTGAGATGTCACAGAGGATCAGATGGGTTGCATCTGGAATAGGCCAAAGTTCGATCCAGAAGTTCATGAAGGAGTCACAAAGACGAGCCTGTAACTGCTTGTCTGCCTGTTGTGTTTGCGAACTAATCATAGTCAAAGTGGGATGATATGGTGTTGATGCAGGAGAGGCAATCTGCCACGTTTTCCACGCCTTTCATATGACGGACGTTGGTGGTGAACTGTGTAATGTAGTCTTAAGTGCCAAAATCGTCGTGGACAGGTGTACTTGGATATGTTTCAGATAGAGTTTGGTAACAGTCGGTGGACCATGTAAATAATCAGAGGATGCTACTCAGTGTCTCGCCGGAAACAGCGTAGTGCCTTGTAAACTGCTAGCAGCTCTCAATCATATCCTGACCACTTCCTCTGCGTAAGCAAGAGCTTGTGTGAGAAAAAACTGAGTAGCTGTTGAACTGTTGAACACCCCCCCTCCCCACCTCTCCTTGCAGGACAGTACTAATAGCAGAGTCACTTGCATCCACTGTTATGATAAGCTGAGTGTCAAGGAGGCGGGGGGGGGGGGGGGGGGGGGTGCACCAAAGCACCAAAGTAATGGCCCAGACGGAACCGTTTTTAATACTTTAGAAAACATATCTCATCTCTGATGTCCATGTGAGTTTACGTCTGATGGTACTGTTCTTGCTAGTGAGCGCTTGTGTGAGTGGCATCTTAAGAGAAGCTGTCTGCTGAAGGTGCATTACCATGCCTGAGATCATCATAGTCCACAGCAGTCCAGCAGCTGAGGGAGATGTTGAATGGCCTCTGTGGACTGTGGTATAGGATGAATGTTACAGGCTTTTACTACATGGCCGAGGGAAATGTGTTCCTTTTTTTGCAGATAGCATTTTTCTTCGTTGATCACCACCCTGCTGTCAGAGAGCGTATCAAAAAGTTGCCTGAGATGCATGTTATGGAAGTATTCATCCAGTAACAAAATAGGAATATTGTCGAGGTAAACATAACAGAACTGGAACTTGAATAGTATGCCATCATCAAAGCACTGCCTCGTTTGGGCTGTGTTCTTAAGTACGTATGGTATAATCATAAACTCAAACAAGCCAAAAGGCGTGATAACAGCAGTTTGTGGGTATCATCTGGGCACATGGGAATCTGCAGATACACTTTCTTGCAGTCAGTGACATTAAATACAAAGGCGTCTACCAGATAATGAGTGAAGTTCTGGACTGGGTAACTCTCTCGTATAGTATGGGCTTTGAGAACTCTGTAATCGCCACATAATCTTACAGATCCTTCTTTTTTTGGGACTAATTTGATGGGTGAATCCCAAGAACTGTTGGAGTGTCACACGATGCGACCTGTAGGAGTTCGTTGACCATTGCCTGTATCTTAGTGACCCTGGCTAGATCCAGCGGTAGTGTATTGCTTCTGATAACATAGTGATAAATTGTGTTGTTTCATGTCCAAGTGAGCAGCAGTAATATAGAATGAAGGGTGGGCAAGGTGAGAAAAAATTTACGTTCTGTGCAAGAAAATAACCTAGACTACGAGCTAGCAGTACAGTCCCACAATAAGGCAGTTGTCTATGAGATAGCTAATAATTAGATAAGTGGTTGACTGGGATCTGATGCAAATGAACTGTTTAACGCTCCGAGTGGGTCGTTACTGTAGGGTAACACCTGACTGTGGGAACAGACTGGTACAATGAACGTTTGTTTAGTTATTGCTTAACTAAACAGTGCTTTAGCTCGTATTATGTAAGTTTATTATATCACTGTCTAATTAAATTAAGATTAAACTGTGATTTTGCTCATACACGTTTACCCTGGTAATAGACAGCTATTCTTTTCATATGTACAAAGTATGCTGCCCGCCCGCTTGTGTTATGAAAAAAGGCGTGCCCGCTAGAGGGTTAATCGCACACTGCACAAACCGGTCTTGGGGATTAGCGCACGAAGACATGTTGGGACGAGGAAGAGGGAAAAGCACGATACTTATCTTGGTGTTGGCAGATGGTAACGATGCTGTGGGTGTATCCACAGATGACAAAAGAGCTTCAAGGTCGGCTTGGTGCAGAGAGACAGAGGTTTCGTCCGAGTTGGGTGGAGATGGTTGATGAAGCTGGTCGAAACGGTGCTATGCCAAATGGAGGTTTTCCTCAACCTTGTGAATTCTGCACTCGATGGCATCATTTCGTGCTGCAGATGGATATTTGTCGAATGCTAGTCGAAATAAAACTGCTGTAGTTTCTAAGTGTGATGGATGGCCTGAAGGCACTCCTGTAGGTTCAAGTGACCTTCGGTCATTTGGGCATATAGTGGAAGCTGTTGCATAAAGTGGGCCACTCCGTTGTGCTAGGTCACTGACGTGGCGTGGCCGACTAAACCAGTGACAGAGCGGTGGATAACAGCGCTAGTTAAAATGCCACTGTACAGATCAGGAACCAAGTGGAACTTTTGAAGGAAGTCTGCACCAGGTACTGGTTCACTAACATTTACCACAATGCATATCCAGGTGAACCCATCGTCAAAACCCATGTCCAAAATGCAGGTCTGAGATCCATAGACTGAGGTTATTGAGTCATTTGCTATGTGAAGCTGGACGGCTGAGCAGGCAGGTGTCAAGGCGGACAGGAGGCAGACAAAGTAGTACATCTGAGCCACAGTCGACACGGAAGCACTGGCAGCTGATGCAGTCACGAATGAGAAGCTTCTTGTCACGATGAAAGTGAGGTGGGAGAGAGACGGTGTATTTGTTCTGAGTATCTAGGTTGCTTAGATATCGTGGACGGTTTGGTGTGCCTCCTACAAACAATTCATCGAGTTGCGTGCGTAGTGACCGAATCAAGTGTGATACCAGGAGAAGCGGTTCTGTGCAGGAGCAGGCGTGGTGCAGTTGGCAAACAGGTGGGGATTTGTTGCTATGTCGTGTAGGCCACCGCTCTGGCCGGCGTCATTGACGTCAGGATTGTCTGGCTGCCTTACAAAGCAGGTCAATAAGGCTGATCAATAAAGCAGATAGATACTATTCCCCCACAACACACCTGTCGTGCAGGGGCTTAAAAAGGGCTTAAAAACCCCACATGTCTGTATTTCCATAAATGTTACAGCTAGAGCGTTATAAACCTCCCAATGTTAACCACTTCAGGGCAAGGAGTTTGTGTTTCAGATTTGCCTTGCTTTGGTCCAACGCCTTGGGAGAAGTTCTAACACATGCATATATATGCTAAGCCTTTTATATACATCGACGCGATTTTAGAAGGTATCCCATGACTTTTGTCACGTCAGTGTAATGCAGACAGCAATCGTGACAGACTTGACTTGCAACTGCAGTGGGAGCACAACCAATCTCTCGTCTACAACGAACGAACTCAGCCGTACTCATATATAGTGGCATGGCCTCAACAAATCGTTGGAAGTGTGGCCGTTCCATAATTGTGAATGTGTTCATGGTGCATGATTTTGTGCACTAACTGATCTCTCGCTTATGTCCCATAAACGTTCGATGGGATTCATAACAAGCTTTCTGGATGGCCAAATCAATCGCTCGAATTGTCCAGAATGAAACCAATCACAGACAACTGTGGCCTGGTGACATGCCGCATTGCCATCCATAAACATTCCATCGTTGTTTCGGAACATGAAGTCCATGAATAGTTGCAAATGGTCTTCAGGTCGCCGAACTTAACCATTTCCAGTCAATAGCTGGTTCAGTCGGATCAGAGTACTCAGTCCACTCCATATAAACTTAGCATACATTATTATGGAACCACTACCAGCTTGCACAGTGCCTTGTTCGCAACTTGCGTCCATGCCTTTGTGGGGTCTGCGCCATACTCGCCCCTTCAGCAGCTCGTATTTTTTTTGAGTCATCAGTTTTCTGATTAGTTTGATGCGACCCACCAGGAATTCCTCTCCTATGCCAACCTCTTCATCTCAGAGTAGCAGCCGCGCGGTCTTGGGCGCATTGTCATGGCCCATGCGGCTCCCCCTATCGAAGGCTAGTGTCCTCCCTCGGGCGTGGGTATGTTTGTTGACCATAGCGTAAGTTAGTGTAAGTTAGATTAAGTTGTGTGTGGGCTTAGGGACCGATGGACTCAACAGTTTGGTCCCATAAGACCTTATCACATGTTTCCAATTTTCAGAGTAGCACTTTCAACCTACGTCCTCAATGACTTGCTGAATGTATTCCAATATCTGTCTTTCTCTACAGTTTTTGCCCTCTGCAGCTCTCTCTAGTACCATGCAAGGCAGTCCCTGATGTCTTAACAGATGTCTCATCATCCTGTCCCTTCTCTTTGTCAGTGGTTTCCACATATGCCTTTCCTTTCCGATTATGCGGAGAACCTTCTCATTTATTACCTTGTCAGTTCACCTAATTTTCAACATTAGTCTGTAGCACAGTATTTCAAATGCGTCGATTCTCTTGTGTTTCGGTTTTTCCCACAGTCCATGTTTTACTCTATATAATGCTGTGCTTCAGACGTACATTCACAGAAATTTCTTCCTCAAATTAAGGCCTATGTTTGGTACTAGCACACTTCTCCTGGCCAGGAATGCTCTTTTTCCCAGTACTAGTCTGCTTTTGATGTCTTCCTTACTCTGTCTGTCACTGGTTATTTTACTGCCTAGGTAGCAGAATTCCTTAACTTCATCTCCTTCGTGACCATCAGTCCTGATGTTAAGTTTCTCGTTGTTCTCATTTCAGCAACTTCTCATTACTTTCGTCTTTCTTCGATTTACTTTCAATCCATAGTCTGTACTCATTAGACCATTCCATTCAGCACATCTTGTTATTCTTATTCGATTTCACTCAGGGTAGCAATGTCACCAGCGAATCGCATCAGTGATATATAACATGTCACTCCCTATAACTTACCCCTATTTTTCTGACAATTTCGAACATCTTGCACCATTTTACATTGTCTAACGCTTTTTCCAGGTCGACAAATGCTGTGAACGTATATTGATTTTTCTTTAGTATTGCTTCCATTATCAACTGCAATGTCAGAATTGCCTCTCTGGTGCCTTTACCTTTCCTAAAGTCAAACTGATCGTCATCTAACACATGCTCAATTTTCTTTTCCATTCTTCTGTATATTAATCTTGTCAGCAGCTTGGATGCATGAGCTGTTAAGCCGATTGTGCGATGAATGAGATTTTCACTCTGCAGCGGAGTGTGCGCTGATACGAAACTTCCTGACAGATTAAAACTGTGTGCCAGACCGAGACTCGAACTCAGGACCTTTGCCTTTCGCGGGCAAGTGCTCTACCAACTGAGCTACCCAAGAACGACTCACGCTCCTTTCTCACAGCTAAGCCAAGTCTCCAATATCCTTTCTTTCAGGAGTGCTAGTTCTGCAAGGTTCGCAGGAGAGCTTCTGTTAAAGTTTGGAAGGTAGGAGACGAGGTACTGGCAGAAGTAGAGCTGTGAGGAGGGGCTGTGAGACGTGCTTGGGTAGCCCAGATGGTAGAATACTTGCCTGCAAAAGGCAACGGTCCCGAGCTCGAGTCTCGGTCAGGCACGCAGTTTTAATCTGTCAGGAAGTTTTGATTGTGAGGTGATTCTCGCACTTTCATCTCCTGCAGTCTTCGGAAATGTGTACATGATATTTTTCCTAAAGGCAGAAGGTACGTCGCCATAGTCGTTTTGTTACTGCAACGGAGTTACTTAACAGCTGTTTTGTTTATCGTTTAAATCTAAAGGGGGTGAAAAAGGCTGACCCAATAAAGTGAACATTTCAATTCCAATGGGTTTATTAATTAACCAAAACAATCTCACTTAAAATTTGGCAAGCGCCACTCGGGCAAGATAATTTAAGAGACATTCATTACATGAATCATGAGCAAGTTAATAAATAACTTTAACAAACAACCCTAGTTAAGACACATTATTTAAGACCCTTTCAATTAAAATTACTTGTAACCCACGATTTCCCACCGAAATTGACAGAAGCCACTGAGGATGAATTTAACCATAACTTTAATAACCAGTTCTGGTTAAGACTCATTATTTAAGACCCTTTCAATTAACATTTCATGTAGCCCACGATTTACCACCAAAATTGACAAAGCCACTGAGGCTGAATTCAACCATAACTTTAACAAACAACTCTAGTTAAGACACATTATTTAAGATCCTTCCCATTTAAAACCTTACACTACATGTAAAATAACATTTGACACTCTGGCTCAACTTTAACACGAGTACTTAGATCATATTTATAATTTGGTCAGACTTACAGAGCGACCCCGAAATTATTCGAATGCCCATTGAATTGTAAGGTGGACTTTTAGGGCATAGAAAGTTACAACTTTGTACAATGATAAATGTGTAACCTCAGAAGCAAGGTCCAAGCTTGTAAGGCCGAAGTTTAACCAAGTTCGGTGGAACCGTTTGAGAGAAGTAATACTTAACTTCGAACCAAGATTTGGCTCCGTTTGCAACTCCACGTCGAGTAGGCCACCAAAATGTGAACCAAGCAAACGCTACCGAAGAGGAACACACGAGCTCAGGCGAAGTCCACAGCCCGTAAGCCAAACTTGTAATCTAAAGGGGAGCCCTGCGCTTCGGTTGCCCGCTGCCTCAGCTCACTGAAACACAGACCACACCCGACAATAGAAGGCAGAAAAACCTTTCTTAACCTTAACATTTACGATTGACCAGTAAATGAACTCTATAAAATCAAGGCTAAACAACGACTAATTTGACTATGAAGTGCTTCCTTTACCTGAAACAGTACTTGATAAACTCTAAGAGTGGGAAATGAACGAGCTCGCGAGAACCGGTACTCACTAGAACTTAATAACACACATCTGCAAATACATCAATATTATGCGGAAGCAGAGCACACGGTTAGTAGGAGGCCTCAAATGAAATGGAACAAGCATAACATCACACGTCGTGCAACGTTTTACTGTACCAAGAGCGATCACAATCACAGTTAACTAAGCGCTACGGTCGCAGGTTCGAATCCTGCCTCGGGCATGGATGTGTGCGATTTCCTTAGGTTAGTTAGGTTTAAATAGTTCTAAGTCTAGGGGACTGATGACCTCAGATGTTTAGTCTCATAGTGCTTAGAGCCATTTGAACCATTTGAACTAAGCGCTCTTAGTAATTAGCGTACTTAACTGGGTGTCGTGATGCCGGGGCGATGTTACGAAGATGCCAGACCATCACTTCACAAGACCATAACAGCGTGTCCCTCCAAGGATGCGGGCACACCCACAGCTCACGAGGTTGATGGAGAATGCACAGAGCCGGCCAACTCCCGCCACGGCTCAGTTACCACTTCCTCCAATATTTTAGAAGTTCTCCTGAAATTTTATCTATCCCTTCCGCCTTATTTGATCTCCAAAGTTCTCCAAAGCTCCCTTGAATTCTGATTCTAATACTGGATTCCGTATCTCTTCTAAATCGATTCCTCTTTCTTCTTCTATCATATCAGACATATCTTCCGCCTCATACAGGCGTTCAATGTACTCTCTCCACCTATGCGCTCTCTCCTCGGCATTTAACAGCGGAATTAGAGTTACACTTTCAATTTCACGAAAGGTTGTTTTGACTTTTCTATATGCTGAGTCAGTCCTTCCGACAATTACAAACATCAAAAAAGTTTTGCATCACCTCGGTTCCGAGAGCTCCGGAACCTGTACAGAAAATTGGAATAGAGATCAACATAAACATCATTTCCGTCCTTTTTATTGCTCATGAAAACCACACATTGCATGTTGAACCACCATACAGCGAGACCTTCAGAGGTGATGATCCAGATTGCTGTACACATCGGTACCTCTAATACCCAGTAGCACGTCTTCTTGCATTGATGCTTACTTGTATTCGTCGTGACATACTATCGACAAGTTCATCAAGGCACTGTTGGTCCAGACTGTCACACTCCTCAACGGCGATTCGGCGTATATCCCTCAGAGTGGTTGAGGGGTCATGTCGTCCATAAACAGCCCTTTTCAATCTATCCCAGGCATTTTCGATAGGGTTTATGTCTGGAGACATGCTGGCCGCTCTAGTCGAGCGATGTCGTTATCCTGATGGAGGTCATTCACAAGATGTGCACGATGAGGGCGCGAATTGTCGTCCATGAAGACTAATGCCTCTCCAGTATGCTACCGATATGGTTGCACTATCGTTCGGAGGATGGTATTCACGTATCGTACAGCCGTTATGGCGCCTTCCATGACCACCAGTGGGGTACGTCGGCCTCACATAATGCCACCCCAAAACAGCATGGAACCTCCACATTGCTGCACACGCTGGCATTATGTTTAAGGCGTTCAGCCTGACAGGGTTACCTCCAAACACGTCTCCGACGATTGTCGGATTGAAGGCATATGTGACACTCATCGTAGAAGAGAACGTGATGCCAATTCTGAGCGGTCCATTCGGCAAGTTGTTGAACCCATCTGTATCGCGCTGCATGGTTTCGTCGTTGCAAAGCTGGACCTCGCCATGGACGTCGGGAGTGAAGTTGCGCATCATGCAGCCTATTGCCCACAGTTTAAGCCGTAACACGACGTCCTGTGGCTGCACGAAAAGCATTATTCAACATGGTGGCTTTGGTGTCAGGGTTCCTCCGAGCCATAATCCGTAGGTAGCGGTCATCCACTGCAGTAGCAGTCCTTTGGAGGGCCTGAGCGAGGCATGTCATCGACAGTTCCTGTCTCTCTGTATCTCCTCCATGTCCGAGCAACATCGCTTTGGTTCACTCCGAGACGCCTGGACACTTCCCTTGTTGAGAGCCCTTCATGGCACAAAGTAACAATGTGGACGCGATCGAACCGCTTTATTGACCGTCTAGGTTTGGTTGAACTGCAGACAACACGAGCCGTGTACCTCCTTCATGGTGGAAGGACTTGAACTGATCGGCTGTCGCGCCCCCTCCGTCTAATAGGAGCTGCTCACGCAAGGTTGTTTACATTTTTGGGCGGGTTTAGTGACATCTCTGAACAGTCAAAGGGACTGTGTCTGTGATATAATATCCACAGTCAACGTCTATCTTCAGGAGCTGTGGGAACCGGGGTGATGCATAACTTTTTTTGATGTGTGTATTTCTATTTCGATTTCTTCACGTTTTTCATGCAGACATTTCGTCTTAGCTTTCCTGAACTTCCTATTCATTTCATTCCTCTGCGACCTTCATTTCTGTATTCCTGAATTTCCAGAATATTTGTGTATTCTTTCTCTTATCGATCAGCTGAAGTATTTCTACTGT
Organism: Schistocerca americana; assembly: GCF_021461395.2. NCBI lineage: Eukaryota > Metazoa > Arthropoda > Insecta > Orthoptera > Acrididae > Schistocerca > Schistocerca americana. The sequence continues at coordinate 484,973,825 of NC_060125.1, forward strand.
TACCCACAGTGTCTTTGCAGTTACCTTCTTTGTACCAATTTTTGTCTTTCCAACTTCTGTAATCGCTTTTTTTTAGTGATGTCCAATCCTCTTCAACTGTGCTGTGTACTGAGTTATTCCTTATTGCTGTATCCATAGCCTTAGACAACTTCAAGCCCATCTCTTCATTCCTTAGTACTTCGGTATCTCACTCCTTTGTATATCGATTCTTCCTGACTAATCTCTTCAACTTCAGCCTACTCTTCATCACTACGACATTGTGATCTGAGTCTATATCTGCTTCTGGATGCACCTCACAACCCAGTATCTGATTCCGGAACCTCTGTCTGACCATGATGTAATCTAATTAAAATCTTCCTGTATCATCCGATCTTTTCCATGTATACCTCCTCCTCTTGTGATGCTTGAACAAAATATTCGCTATTACTAGCTGAAATTTATTACAGAACTCAATTAGTCTTTCTCCTCTTTCATTCCTTGTCCCAAACCCATATTCTCCTGCAAACATTTCTTCTACTCCTACAATTGTATTTCAGTTCCCCAAGACAATTAGACTTTCCTCTCCCATCCCGTACTGTATTTCCCATTATTCTCGTATACTGTCTCTGTCTCTTCATCTTCAGCCTGCGACGTCGGCGTGTGTACCTGACTATCGTTGTCGGTGTTTGTTTGCTGTCGGTTCTGGTAGAAACAACACTGTCACTGAACTGTTCACGCTAACACACTCCCTGCCTTACCTTCCTATTCATAACGAATCCTACACCCGTTATACGATTTCCTGCTGCTGTTGATTTTACCCTTTACTCGTCTGACCAGAAAACTTCGTCTTCATTCTATTCACTTCATTGAGCCTTACTATATCTAGACTGAGCATCTGCGTTCGTTTGCTTAGCTGGGTGATACCGTGCTTGCCTCCCATGTAAGTGGGGCCGGGTTCGATTCCTGGCCGAGTTGAAGATTTACTCCACTCGTGGACTGGGTGTTGTGTTGTCCTCATCATCATTTCACCCTCATCACCGGCACGCAAGTCGCCCAATGTGGCGTCGAATGAAATAAGACTTGCACTTGGCATCCGACCTTCCCCAGATGGGGCTTTCCGGCCAACGATGCCATACGCTCATTTCATTTCATTTTGAGCCTTTACATTTCCCTTTTAATGTTTTGTAGCCTTCCTACTACGTTCAGGCTCCTGACATTGCAAGCCCCGACTCGTAGAACGCTATCCTCTCGTTGGTTATTCTATCTTTTTCTCATGGTCAACCCCTCCCCACCCCCCTTGTCGGTCCCCTCCTAGAGATACGAATGGGGGACTATCCGGACTATTGCCAATAGAGAGATCATCATGACACTATTTCAGTCACAGGCCACATGCCCTGTGGATACACGTTATGTGTCTTTAATGCAGTGGTTTCCATTGCCTTCTGCATCCTCACTCCTTTGATCATTGCTGATTCTTCCGCCTTTAGGGGCAGTTTCCCACCTCAAGGACAAGAGAGTGCCTTGAACCTCCGTCCGCTTTTCCGCCCACTTTGAGAAAACCGTTGGCAGAATGAGGGTGACTTTTTATGCCAGAAGTCTTCGGTCGCCAATGCTGATTATTAATCAGAATTTAAGCAGTGGGAGGTTTTGAAACCAGGCCGAGGACTTGTTTTTACTAATGAAAGACGCTACCCCTATACCACGGGCAGCAGCTCCCACCTTTTCCATTCGTCCAACCGATATGGTCACAAGCCTAGGAGAAGCGCTGCAGGTGGCGTTAAGCTTTCAGCAAAAGCAGTAGCATTGGTCGTCTGCTACCATAGCCCATTAACGCCAAATTTCCCCACACTCTCCTAGTGGATACGTTCGTCATACGTCTTACAATGATTTCTGTGTTTATTTCACACACTGTTGCTCCCAGTGGTTAAGTGAAGGCCGTTGCCCACTGTATTGCCCTTGGTGAGAAGTAATGCCTGAAATTTGGTATTCTCGGCACACTCGTGATACTGTGTATCTCGGAATATTGAATTCGCTACTGATTTCCGAAATGGAACATACCATGTGTCTAACTCCAATTAGCATTTCATATTCAAAGTTTGTTAATTCCCATCGTGCGCCCATAAACACGCCAGGCACCTTTTCACATGAATCAAGTGAGTATAAATGACAGCTCCATCAATGCACTGCCCTTTTATATCTTGTATACACGATCCTACAGCCATGTGTATATGTGCATATCGCTATCCCATGACTTTCAGCTTGTTAATAAACTGTAGATGTTTTAGATGGCAAATATGCTGTCCACAACTTCGAGGTATGAGTGTAGTGTCTCCATCTGTTGGGCAACCATGGCTAGTTGAACTTACGAACCAAGCTTGAACCAGCTGACACCATAATAGCGACCGCTTACTGTCCTTCAAATATTCATCGTAGATGACCAGATATAACTGTTCTGGGGAATGAGAGAGGTGGTGGAGAGAAAATATCACCGATTGTATCAGCGTGTTCACCCAAGTGACGTCTTGGATTTTCTCTGCCTCGTGATGACTGGGTGTTGTGTGCTGTCCTTAGGTTAGTTAGGTTTAAGTAGTTCTAACTTCTAGGGGACTGATGACCATAGCTGTTAAGTCCCATAGTGCTCAGAGAGCCATTTGAACCATTTTTGAACCCAAGTGACGAATTATGTGCTGTCACTGGCGACTTCGCTTGAAGCAAAACTGCGCATGACGACGAACCAAAGGCTTGGCTGATTTGGCTGAAATGGTGGCAGCATAAGACGTGTTCCTAGTCCAGTAGGTAGGCATGGCGACAGCCATAGAGGAAGAATAGCTGTTCAGTTTGGTTCTGTACGTGGCATGACTTGATGTGTAGTGGGCGAGCAAGGAGACACTGCAGCTGGCTGCATGAGGCCCAGTGCAGATCACACATTGGCCAAAGGAAGCGGACGTGAATGCTATCAGCTGGACTGCTGTGGTTATGAAGTAGCTTGACTTGAGAGCAGAGCGCAGACCATTACGAAACCACAAAGTAAGTTGTCCAAGGTACTCCATTGTTCAGCACCATTTTGGCTGCGTGAGGCCCAGTGCAGATCACACATTGGCCAAAGCAAGCGAACGTGAATGCAATCAGTTGGACTGCTGTGGTAATAAAGTAGCTTCACTTGAGAGCAGCGTATGTTTTCCAAGGTACTCCACTGTTCAGCACCATTGTGCACTGTTGGAGCACTTTCATAACCTGAAGTGTCAGGAGGATGTTAGCCACGACACCAGGTATCATAGCAGCAGAACTGCATTCCAGATACATGAAAAACACAGCACAATGGAGGCACAATGGCAGCAGTACAGCACTGTAGTGACTGCAGATGTCCCAAAATGAAGGTAAACAAGGATGTTGTAGATCACTAATGCAATACACTATTATAGACATGACATGGATTGTACAATAACACAGCCAGAATCTGAATAAGTGCACACTTTGTTATAACAAAGTTGGTACAACAGAGCTACGTTTGTACTATTGAAGCCATTAGCCCAACTGTCTGTCAGAGATTGCTCGCACGTGATCTGTGTCGACTGCCAGCAATATTGTTTACTGTTTCAGAGTTCCCACAATTTATTTCACACATCTCGTCCTGTTCCCTCCCTGCATCCACCTCTCACTTTCCCCATCTCTCTGACCACCTCACCCTCCCAATTATCTCTCTCCATCTCCTCCTCCCCTCTCTCTGTTCATCCCCTCCATCTCCCCCTGCCTGCATCTCCCCCTGACTCCCTCTCTCCCTATCTACCTCTTCCTTCCCCTTCTCTCTGTCCATCCCCTCTTCTGTCCATCTCAACCTTTCTGCAGCCATGCCTATCTGTAAGTGTAGCTCCTGCAAAACAGGTTAATAAACCAGGTCGATAGTACTACCACACCACGCCTGTCGTACAGCGCTGTCCATATATCATGGGCTTGAAAACCTTTTTTGCCCATGGCATGTAAGTTACCACACAAAGCAGTCTGATAAATCAGCGTGATACCACTCCACTGCAACATGCCTGTTGTGCAGGCTTCCAACACAACACATTGGGAGCTTGAAAACTTTTTCTTGTCCGTGATGTAAAGGCTGACACACAAAGCAGGTCGGTAGGTCGAGACGATACTACTCCCACAAAAAATATCTGTCGTGCAGGACAACTTCCATAGCAGATGTTGAAAAAACGTTTTTTGCTCTCATTGCAGGTCGTATGGGAGTTACAGGGTTCTAACCCTGACAGTGGTGATATTCATTTAATTTGCTGTGTTTGTGTGTCAAATTTGATTGAAATTGATCCAGGAGTTTGGGGGGAAATGCTGACTATACATACACGGCTTTTATTTGTACTAGCTCTTTGCCCATGGCTTCACCTGCATGCATGTATGCCACATACAATACACACATCTCTTGGTCTATCTCCTCCTTCTCCATCTCTGCTCACCATCTCCTCATCTCCCTAACTGTTCATCTCCTCCTCTCACCTCTCAGTCTCCTCTTCACTCCCCAGTTTCTGTCCAACTTCTCCTCCCCCATCTCTGCTCATCACTTCCATGTCTGTCCATTTCCTTCTCTCCCCTCTCAGTCTATCACCTCTTCCCTACTCTCTTTCTATCTCCTCCACCCTCCTCTCTCTCTCTCTGTCCATCTTCTCCTCCCCCTTCCTCTCTGTCTTTACATGTGCTCCTACACCCACTCTCCTTACCCAAGCCCTCTTGCCCACTCTCTCTTGCTATCCATTCCCTACTGCCACCTTCTCTCTCCATCTCCACTATCCATTTCAACCTTCCTCCAGACATATTCATCTGCATGTGTAGGTCTGGCAAAACAGGTCGAAAAAGCAAGCCTCTTGTGCAACATGACCTATATGCCAAGGGCTTGGAAACCTATTTTTCTTATGATGTGTAGTCTGCCTTGCAAAGCAGGCCAATAAAGCAGGCCAAACCCCAACACAACACATCTGTTGTGCTGGGCAGCCTACACAACAGGGGCTGAAAAACCATTTGTTGCCCTCATGTAAATGCTGTCCTGCAAAGCAGATTGATAATGCAGTCCGATACTATCCAAACACAAAACACCTCCTGTGCAGTTGCTTTAAACCCATATATATATATATATATGTATATATATATATATATATATATATATATATATATATATATATATATACACTCCTGGAAATGGAAAAAAGAACACATTGACACCGGTGTGTCAGACCCACCATACTTGCTCCGGACACTGCGAGAGGGCTGTACAAGCTATGATCACACGCACGGCACAGCGGACACACCAGGAACCGCGGTGTTGGCCGTCGAATGGCGCTAGCTGCGCAGCATTTGTGCACCGCCGCCGTCAGTGTCAGCCAGTTTGCCGTGGCATACGGAGCTCCATCGCAGTCTTTAACACTGGTAGCATGCCGCGACAGCGTGGACGTGAACCGTATGTACAGTTGACGGACTTTGAGCGAGGGCGTATAGTGGGCATGCGGGAGGCCGGGTGGACGTACCGCCGAATTGCTCAACACGTGGGGCGTGAGGTCTCCACAGCACATCGATGTTGTCGCCAGTGGTCGGCGGAAGGTGCACGTGCCCGTCGACCTGGGACCGGACCGCAGCGACGCACGGATGCACGCCAAGACCGTAGGATCCTACGCAGTGCCGTAGGGGACCGCACCGCCACTTCCCAGCAAATTAGGGACACTGTTGCTCCTGGGGTATCGGCGGGGACCATTCGCAACCGTCTCCATGAAGCTGGGCTACGGTCCCGCACACCGTTAGGCCGTCTTCCGCTCACGCCCCAACATCGTGCAGCCCGCCTCCAGTGGTGTCGCGACAGGCGTGAATGGAGGGACGAATGGAGACGTGTCGTCTTCAGCGATGAGAGTCGCTTCTGCCTTGGTGCCATTGATGGTCGTATGCGTGTTTGGCGCCGTGCAGGTGAGCGCCACAATCAGGACTGCATACGACCGAGGCACACAGGGCCAACATCCGGCATCATGGTGTGGGGAGCGATCTCCTACACTGGCCGTACACCACTGGTGATCGTCGAGGGGACACTGAATAGTGCACGGTACATCCAAACCGTCATCGAACCCATCGTTCTACCATTCCTAGACCGGCAAGGGAACTTGCTGTTCCAACAGGACAATGCACGTCCGCATGTATCCCGTGCCACCCAACGTGCTCTAGAAGGTGTAAGTCAACTAGCCTGGCCAGCACGATCTCCGGATCTGTCCCCCATTGAGCATGTTTGGGACTGGATGAAGCGTCGTCTCACGCGGTCTGCACGTCCAGCACGAACGCTGGTCCAACTGAGGCGCCAGGTGGAAATGGCATGGCAAGCCGTTCCACAGGACTACATCCAGCATCTCTATGATCGTCTCCATGGGAGAATAGCAGCCTGCATTGCTGCGAAAGGTGGATATACACTGTACTAGTGCCGACATTGTGCATGCTCTGTTGCCTGTGTCTATGTGCCTGTGGTTCTGTCAGTGTGATCATGTGATGTATCTGACCCCAGGAATGTGTCAATAAAGTTTCCCCTTCCTGGGACAATGAATTCATGGTGTTCTTATTTCAATTTCCAGGAGTGTATATATATATATATATATATATATATATATATATATATATATATATATATATACACACTCCTGGAAATTGATATAAGAACACTGTGAATTCATTGTCCCAGGAAGGGGAAACTTTATTGTAACATTCCTGGGGTCAGATACATCACATGATCACACTGACAGAACCACAGGCACATAGACACAGGCAACAGAGCATGCACAATGTCGGCACTAGTACAGTGTATATCCACCTTTCGCAGCAATGCAGGCTGCTATTCTCCCATGGAGACGATCGTAGAGATGCTGGATGTAGTTCTGTGGAACGGCTTGCCATGCCATTTCCACCTGGCGCCTCAGTTGGACCAGCGTTCGTGCTGGACGTGCAGACCACGTGAGACGACGCTTCATCCAGTCCCAAACATGCTCAATGGGGGACAGATCCGGAGATCTTGCTGGCCAGGGTAGTTGACTTACACCTTCTAGAGCACGTTGGGTGGCACGGGATACATGCGGACGTGCATTGTCCTGTTGGAACAGCAAGTTCCCTTGCCGGTCTAGGAATGGTAGAACGATGGGTTCGATGACGGTTTGGATGTACCGTGCACTATTCAGTGTCCCCTCGACGATCACCAGTGGTGTACGGCCAGTGTAGGAGATCGCTCCCCACACCATGATGCCGGGTGTTGGCCCTGTGTGCCTCGGTCGTATGCAGTCCTGATTGTGGCGCTCACCTGCACGGCGCCAAACACGCATACGACCATCATTGGCACCAAGGCAGAAGCGACTCTCATCGCTGAAGACGACACGTCTCCATTCGTCCCTCCATTCACGCCTGTCGCGACACCACTGGAGGCGGGCTGCACGATGTTGGGGCGTGAGCGGAAGACGGCCTAACGGTGTGCGGGACCGTAGCCCAGCTTCATGGAGACGGTTGCGAATGGTCCCCGCCGATACCCCAGGAGCAACAGTGTCCCTAATTTGCTGGGAAGTGGCGGTGCGGTCCCCTACGGCACTGCGTAGGATCCTACGGTCTTGGCGTGCATCCGTGCGTCGCTGCGGTCCGGTCCCAGGTCGACGGGCACGTGCACCTTCCGCCGACCACTGGCGACAACATCGATGTACTGTGGAGACCTCACGCCCCACGTGTTGAGCAATTCGGCGGTACGTCCACCCGGCCTCCCGCATGCCCACTATATGCCCTCGCTCAAAGTCCGTCAACTGCACATACGGTTCACGTCCACGCTGTCGCGGCATGCTACCAGTGTTAAAGACTGCGATGGAGCTCCGTATGCCACGGCAAACTGGCTGACACTGACGGCGGCGGTGCACAAATGCTGCGCAGCTAGCGCCATTCGACGGCCAACACCGCGGTTCCTGGTGTGTCCGCTTTGCCGTGCGTGTGATCATTGCTTGTACAACCCTCTCGCAGTGTCCGGAGCAAGTATGGTGGGTCTGACACACCGGTGTCAATGTGTTCTTTTTTCCATTTAAAGGAGTATATATATATATATATATATATATATATATATATATATATATATATATATATATATATATCCAGTCCTTGCTTTTTGAGTATCCCTATCCTGTTGGCTGCTTTGTTGTTTTAAGTAAGAATGTACCATTTACTCGTTGTTGCAGGTGTTTCTTGTTCACTTTGTGCCTGTGTGTTGTTCTGTGTGTTTATGCTCTGTATGTTTGCCTTCTATTTGTCTGTGTTTGTATCTCAGTGATCAACTGTTTGTTTTTGAGTTCTAGGTGCTCCTTTTATCTTTATTTTTTTGTTCTGTTTGTCTATAATGTTTGTGTGGGATCCATTCTCTATAGCTATTTGTTTGACTACCTGTAACTTATTTTTGTAGTTATCTTCACTGAGTTGCAGAAGAAATTAGATGCATAATAAAAGTGAACAAAGATAGAATACTGACAGGAACAAAAAGTGAGGAAGAAAAAATCCCGAAAAATAATGATCAAACTTTCAAACAACGATGCTCTCGTCACTGAATCAGACAAGAGCAGCACCAATATAGTAATAAAACAGGAGGAATACAAAAATAAAACCCTACATTTCTAGAAGACAACAACATAGTAAAGTTAAGTCAATACAAAGATACCAGAAAAATACTCAGCACTTCTAACAAACATCTCACACACATTCAGAAAAAAGAAAGCGAAATGGCTAAAGCAAAAGAACCCCAAGGCAACCATACTGAACAGGCTACTAAAACGCCACAAACACGATATACCAATATGTCTAGTTCTAAATTTCAGAAGTTCAGCTACACATCACCTAGCCAGTGAAACGCACACATACTTGTTGTAGAAAAATAATGTGTACACAAACAACAGAAGTACACATGACACTGGGGAGCTGAAACAAAAAATCAAACACATTAACATACCCACAATAACCACACCCACAGAATTTCACATCACATCCATGTATATGAATATCCCCACCACAGAAATCATCAACAACATCAAGCAGCAATTAGAACAACAGAAAGACATCCCAAAATCCCACACTAAAGAAATAACAAGCATTCTAAAGCTAATCAAAGAGAAAAACTATTTCTCATCTGACAACCACTTCTACTCACAACGTGATGAGTTTCCCATAGGGTCACAAGTCAGTGGACTCTTAGTCAGCATCTTTTTGAATCATACTGAGTACAAAGTATTTGAAACCACAGTAAGACCTAAACAATACAGGGTAGTGTATTGGTATCACTATGCGGAGTCATCATATGCCTTTTAGATGAAACACCTTGTCGCATCCTGACAAGTCAACAATGATGTAAACACTGTTCACACAAAACTAAACTTCACCATAGAAACAGAAGTGATAAAACATTAAATTTCCTTGACCTCACAACGCACAGGCACAACAACCAACACGCCATTCTCCAAGTTCAGTAAAGTCACCACTACCAGCACAGCCACACATAAAAACTCAAATCACTGAATTGTGCACAAAGTGATCAATTTCTGATACGTGCTGTACAGATTTAACAAAATTCCATTAGATGAAGACCATCACAAAAATAAATTACAAGTAATCAAACAAATAGCTATAGATAATCGATACAACACAACATTGTAGACAAAAAGAGCCACAAAATGAAAATAAAAATAAGGGGAACATCTAGAACACAAAGACAAACAGTTGATCTCCAACAAACAAACACAGGCACATGGAAAAGAGACACACAGAGCATAAACACACACAACACAAATACACAGACCAACACACAAACACAAAATGAACAGAAAACGCCCACAACAAGAACCAAATGGTACACTCTCACTTACAACAACAAAGCAGCTAACAGGATAGGTGTATTCAAGAAACAAGGACTAAAAGTAGTCTACAAGCAGGTAACTCAATACAAACAAAACTAAGGACAACCAATACAAACACAACACATCTGGTTTATACCAACTAACGTGCCAGGACTGCAAATTGAGTTTTATTTGGATGGTAAGCAGAAACTGTAATTGTAGATACACAGTATACAGAAGAATATTACAAAGTAACAGCTATCACAGTACTTTTGCTGAGCATCTTGTACGCAACAGACATCAACACAGATTTTGAAATTCTCAAGTGCAGCAGTGGCCTCCTTATAAACCTTTCTTTTTTGGTTATTTTCTAGGCTGTTGTTCTTTTATCTTTATATACTCCACAGAATATATCTGTTCTATTTTGTAAAGACATCTTGTATGCTTTCAGTTTTTCTCCAGTTTCTTGTTTTTTTTCTGAGTTCCATATTCTCAAACCTTCCTTATTTCTGATCTTTCTCATCTTTCCTAAATTTTCTTTTCCAGTTATACACATTGCCCCTAGTTTATTTCCGCAATCTTTATTTACATCCTCATCAATTTGTGTTTCTGTTAGATATTTCGTCTTTTTTCATTAAGAGTTCTTAAACTTTCTCCTTGGAAGATATACAGATTATACACTTCTTCATTTTCTTTTTTGTGGTTTGGTTTACTTTTCCTCCGTTTTGCTATTATTCTAATTTTTGAAATTATGAGATAGTAGTCTGAGCATACTACATATCACTTCCTCTGTATACTGTAACATGTGTACTGTAGAGCCTAACTTATTATTGACTATTAAACTGTTTTGGTTAATCTTTTTCCCTTCTTCAGGGGCATACATTGCTATCACTGTCATATGTTATCATTCTATTTTAATCATGCTGTTACCATTCTTTCATCTGTGTAGGACTAACATTCTAATTTCTTCTTCTACTTTTGATCTACTAATAAGGCTGCTCCACACCAAGCTCTTTCTTTCTGGTATTCTCTACTATATGCCTTTGTATAATGGTTAAAATCTTATGTTCCTTTTAACTTCTTTTTTGTTTCAATTACAGTAACTATATTTTTTTCTTTTCTCTTAGTTCTTATTCTAACTATTGCCCTTTCGTATTTATACCCCTTATATGCTGTGTACCGAGTTTTAAAATATCTTTTACTCTAGATCCAAATGTAGTCCTTTTAACATATCCAGATCGATTTCCATTGCAACCAGATGGCTATGCACAAAGCAGAAGTGTTGATACAGAAACCTCACTTCCTAATATACCTTTGGTGTATTGTCGATAGCATCCAAGTGCTTAACATAAAAATTTAGAAATAGTACTCGTCAGACCATGATATGTCTACTGTACGATAGTATCTCTGGATGTCAGATATTGCAATGTTACTAGTAGTTTAATCCAAGTTGGGACAGCATCTCACATACATGGAGGCTTGATAGATTTTATTATAGTGCCAGAAATGTGACTCAAAAGTAATAAATAATTGATATTACATTCTAAAATGATTTTCGGCCTCGTCAGATAACTCCCTTATTAACGTATTGGGTGTCTCCAAACGATGTCTACGAAATATTCATTTTCATACCCAACATTTGGGAGTCTGTTTTCTCTGATCGACATCAGTATTAGCCCTCTGGCTAAAGGCTGCGTAATTGTGTAACTCCTGTACAGATAAGGGAGAGATGAGTTTCACCCAAAGTTTACCAGTAAGCTATTACTCAGCATTATTGTTTCCCTTTGTTTCTGAGATGCATTGATAATGTTCTATAATGACATGGGTATTTTTTCATGGGTATTATTACACAACAGAAACCAGATGTCTGGCAATGAAAAATGATTTAGAGTTTCCAAGATGTGGGTAAAGAAAAAGCCTATATTGAAATAATTCTCTTTAAATAACTTTTTTAACAGTGAAAAATTCATCTCTGTCAAAGAAGAAAAATTTAGTTGTTTTTTATTCCATTTGGTACTTAGAAAAACAACATACATGTCAAAAGTCTTTGGTTTTCATACTGAGCTTCAACAGCTTGTCATGGAAAAGAAATAAGCATCACTGTCAAATGGTGTTGTGTTCACACTAGACAGAACGCTAACATAATATCAAGCTAACTTAACGTCAAGTCTCTTCCTCACAGCATCGAAAATGTGCCCATGCATCCCTGCATTTCCACTGCTGCCAGCCGACTGTATGGAGCTGAACTGGGAAGAAATTCTATCAAGCGATATCCTGACAATTACCGTCTGCTGTGGTTCACAGTGTGTGTATGTAGATGTAGAAACAACCTACTGGCTCACTGTTATGTCCACTGGAATGACAAATAAGTTAAAAACCCTTCAACATCTTATGAAACTTCTGCTAAGTGGGTTTATTCTCTTCCTCCATTCGTTTAACAGCATATATCTTCAGTCATATGTTTGTGCACGTGAATAACCAGCGTTATAGTCGAGAAAGAGCTCAATCATGAAATATGTATGTAAAAATTTTGTAAAGTGGTAAAATGTTCTTAAACTACATGATAGGAGTATGGGCAGTAGTGACGTGAACAGCGAATTTGATGCATGCAGTATAAGCTATCTGATCATTCACGCTGCTCCTGAACTGAAACCAAAGGATAGTATAGTTGCTGCTTAGAGTTTTAAGATTACACTTTGTAATCGATCACTTATGCTATTGAAAAAATAAGTTGCATTTACATCTGATAGAAGCATCATTCTAGCCTTCAACTACTGGATTGTTAATTGTGGATTAATTAAGGTAACAGTTGCATTTGTAGTAATCAAATGTATTAAAAAATTGTAACTTAGGTTTTGGACTTTTTCAGGTTCAGAATAATGCAGAAATGTCAATATTTTAAATGTATATGTAGAACAATAATAGACTTTTGCTTTAGCCACAGTCAAGCAAAAACAGAAAACAGTTGTCTTATTCACGTATATGTTATGAACGGTGCTATGGTTCTGTGCCTTTCAAAAGTATACATTGGCTGCCTTGATGGCACTGGCAGCTGTTTCTGCTGTTATGGCAATATCGTGACTGCAGTAGCCATTCTTTCACACAAATTGAAGTAGTAGCTCTTTGTATCTTCAGGAGCTACATTCATTGCAATTTTAGAAATTATTGGCAGCTTTTCTTTTTTTTGAAAGTAAGAACCTCCCAACTTCATACTTATTATTTAGAAATATATTACGAAAAGTACTTAAAAATAAGGAGAGCCAGTGGTGAATAATTGTGCTGGTTGTGTAAAGCATGTTATAATTTCTGAGAAAAATTACAGTTCACTGTGATAAAAATAAATCCCTCCCTTTTCACTTGAAAGTTAATGAAACAATGAGAAAAACAGCAGGAGGAACATACCTGTACCAGTACCAGAATACATTCAGTCTGCATATTGAAGATATTTGGGAAAGAAGACTACTAAAATAACTATCTTGTAAATATTCTTTTGTACTTTGTAGATAGCTGAGACTAACCTATATTTAAATTCTCTTTTAACTGTGTTAGTGTTCTCTATATTTTTTTATTCTGAGCAGTAGTTTACTTAGCCAGATGATCAATGTATTCTGTATATTTACCCCTATTTGTGTGTTTTGTGTTTTATTTGTAAATTATTAACAATGACAGCTCGCTTCTTGGAGAGAGCGCTCTTATATGTATACAATATCTAATGAAACAGGACATACTTTTTAAAGTTAATAGTAAAGACTTAGAATTTTTTGTCTTAGATCTCCTGAAGGATTTAACTGCTAATATATTATCACCTTACATTCAGTCATGACAAATTGTACCAGTACTGATGCATTTTCGAGTGATCCTCTAAGTGCTGGTGTTTCGAAACAGATGCCATAATACAAAACCCATGAAATAGGAGCTTCAGCGAAAAGGGTAATATTTGGTTTACAATACTTGAGGCGAACGTGACGCCATTTTGACGTCACATGCTATATCAAAGATGCCAAGAACTGCCTAGTGACCTTTGCAGTCATTCCATTCACAATGTGAGGGTATCCTGACGTTGAGTCACTATCATTCATCTCAGTTAGAGTGATCTAGAGGTTACGCTTTTTCTTTACTCCAGGGTTTGTCATCATCAAACTTATATGTGTTTTGGACTCATGTCAACAGTGCTGTGGATAAGGAAAAGATTAAAATGTTCGCTAAAATAATTCCAAACCCTACTGAAAATGTTGTGGTAACTGTTTCTCCTAATAAACCTTCAGCAACTCTTAAAGTAAGAGATTTTGCAGATTTAAGGCATGAAACGAGTTGAAGCAAGCCAGCACTGAATCCAGTAATGTTTGTCTGTGGTTTAATTCAAGAACAACCAGTGTCAAAAATTTTATTTGTGTGAACTGAGCATTAAAATTTAGAGAAAAATTTCAATTTCATTAATACTGTTCATACTTTATTCAGCAGTTACATATGTAGCACTAATAAATATGATTCTAAACGATTTTATTTACGCTATCTAAAAGTTCTCTAGCAATTTTATTGCTCGAAATTTTGACATCAGAGGTTAATGTATTGAATTAGTTTCAGTGACTTTAGCGTATTGGTTGTCTTTTGAAGTATGCCTATTTTTTTGCTGTTTCATGCAATCTTCTCTATATATAAATGGAAATGTTCTGACTGACCGACTGACTTGCCTTGGGCCCAATGGATCTTATACTACAGGTGTCATTTAAGAAAAAATATGTGTGTCAGAATTTCTGTAAATTTAACCCTATGGGAGTGAAATTGTGGGTGAAAGCTATTTTCTGAAAATATATCGTTATTAAAGAACTACTAAAGTATTTTAAAGCTACATCTATGTACATTGGTATTTGGGTTCTTGGTTACAAATAAAAAAAAAATGTGCTTCAGTGTTTTTGGAAATTGAGCCTCTAAGGAGTTGAAATAGAAGATGAAATATTTTATGATTATATTTTATTATAAAAGCATTTTTAAGGCTTAATCTATGAAAATTTGACTTCTCAGTTAGAAATAAAAACATACTTGTTTCACTGTTTTCGCAAATTCAACCACTATGTGGCTGACATGGGGAATGAAAGTATTTATGGAAATATTTCATAGTGCAAGGAGTTTTGAAGCTAAATCTATAAAAATTTGTATTTGGCCTCTCTGTTAAAAACAAAACATATGCATATCAGTGTTTTCAGAAATTCAACTCCTAAGGGTATGAAGTAGGAGGTGAAACGTTTTATGAAAGAATTTAATTGCAAAAGCATTTTCAAAGCTAAATCTTTAAAAACTGGTGTTTGGTTTCTCAGTTAGAGATGAAAATATGTGTGCTTCACTGTTTCTGGAAATTCATCCACTAAGGGGGTGAAACAGGGTCAGACTGATTCACTGACCCCTTATCACCGCTAAGGATAGAAACTTGAAGTTTGGAGAGAGTGTGGATCTTACACTGTAGATATCGTTTAAGAAGGAATTGTTCGAAATTCCACTCCTGTGGGGGGGGGGGGGGCGGAGGCTTAAAAGATAAAATTCTTTCTGAAAATGTCGCTATTATGGCAAAAATTAAAAATACGAAAATTTGTGTTTGGTTTCTCAGTCAGGAATTAAAAAATTACATATTCAGCATTTCTGCAAATTTAGCCATTGGGGGGTAAAATAGAAAGTGAAAGGTTTTTTGAAAATAATTCGTTGCTAAAGAACTACTAAAGCATTTTGAAACCTAAATCGATGAAAACTGGCATTTTATTTCTCTGCTGGAAATAAAAGGAACGTATGCTCCAGTGATTTTGGAATTCAACTCCATATGGGAATGAAATAGGGGATGAAAAGTTTTATGAAATTATTTAGTTATGAAATAGAGGATGATAGGCTTTTCGAAAGAATGTTGCTAGTAATGGAATTTTGAAGTTACAGTTACGAAAAATAGTATTTCTTTCCTCAGAAAAAAAGTGTTTCGGCACTTTTGGATATGAAACCGCTTAAGGGTTAAAACAGTGGCTGAAAGTTTCTTTTGGAAATAAAGAATTACAAAATAACTATTAAGGATTTTTAACACTATATTTATGTCAATTGATGTTTGACTTCTAGGTTAGATACAAAAAAATTGTGTTTCAGTGGTTTTGGAAATTCAGCCCCTAAGGGAGTGTAATAGGCAATGAAAATTTTTAAGAAAATATTTCGTTACATTAAAGAAATTAAAAGTAGATTTGTGAAAATTGGCATAACACTTATCAGATATAAAGGAGTGTTTGTTAGGGAATGAACGTTGCTATGGAAATACCTCCACAAGAGCGCAAAGGCATGATCAACAAAAGCTTAAGCAACTAACAGAATCGATTCATGGTCAGAAGTACATTCCGAAAAACTGATGCCTGTATGGCCTTAATTAGCGTGAAAACCATAGAAGGTGTTGCATTTATGAATAACATATAAAATTCGATTAAATAAAAACAAAAAATCTCTGCAGGTCATACAGTAGAAAAATGATTCTCGATTGTATAATGTTCCTTTATTTACACATAAACTGTTTCAGGTAACTTACAATATTAAAATATAGTTTCCTTCTTTACTGCCTATGCACTGAGCATACCCACTGATAACTTGTGGACTGCTTCCACTCAGTTGCAATGTGAAACATAGTTTCACTCTTCACTGCTGCTCACACTAAGACACCCATCGATGATTGCAGACTGAGAAGATGCTGCCGTACCCCCCTGCCTCAATTTTGGTTTCCAGACTCAACAATCCACTTGAAAACCAAGCCAACGGACATTACTGTCTCGAATTAAAGATCTTCTCACAGTATCCTTGTGAAAACAGTAACCCATAACCATGTATTAATATGCGACAATGTGGTGTAGTTATGACCTCTCATTACTATTCACTACTCTGAGGCCTCTAAGTAACCTTTAACTTTGTGAAATGTGTAACTTGTGTAGAACGTTTAGCTGCTTTTTTAAAAAAAGTCAAATTAATCTTTTTCAGTTTCTTTGACATTCTGTTACACAATTTTACCCCATGATATAATATGATGTTTTGAGTTTTTTGTTTGTTTCCCTGGGTGATATAAAATGATGTTTTGAGTTCTTTGTTTGTTTCCCTGGGTAAAAGTATCTCCAGCCTAGCTCTTGTTCGATGATTATGAGTGGAACTGTGGTTAAATTGGCTCTGAGCACTATGGGACTTAACTGCTGAGGTCATCAGTCCCCTAGAACTTAAACCTAACTAACTTAAGGGCATCACACACACCCATGCCCGAGGCAGGATCCGAACCTGCGACTGTAGTTGTCACGCGGTTCCAGGCTGTAGCGCCTAGAACCGCTCGGCCACTCCGGCCGGCATGAGTGGAACTATTAGCACAGAATTTAGTAATATTTTCCCTCATATGCACCACACATTGACAAATATATTTACTTGGTGCAGTAAGGATGCCTTATTTTTTAAATAGCTCTTTATAATGAGCTCGAATACTACTTCCTGTTATTATTCTTGTGGTCCTCTTCTGCAGTTTAAAAGCTATGTCCTTGTTTGTGCCTTTGATCCCCAGAAAAGACCCCATAGCTAGGAACTGAATGTATGTAGCCACAGTATCTCACCACGAGACATTGGCTGTTACAAACTGATATTAACACCCTAGAAGCATAGCACGCTGATGACATTCTTTTTCCAGTATCTTTGTATGTTCACTGCATGTTAGCTGACAACTAATGCCGATCCCCCAAAACTTTGTGTTTGCTATACAAGCTATACATTTATCTGCTATGCTTAAAGTGCCAGAGTTGCTTTCTCTCTTCATGCTGCAATGCATACTGTTCGTTTTCTTCATGTTTAACATTACTTTACTACATACTGGCCAGTTATACACCATTCTTGAGGGTTTCAGTTGCTTTTCAAATAGGAGTTCTGATGTATCATTGACTATAATATTGCTGTCATCGGCAAAGAGAAAGTTTTCTCCTTGTCTTTCACTGTCTGGAAAGTCACTGATAGATATTAAGAACAGAACTGGACCCAATATACTTACTTTGAGGAACTCCTACATTTATATATTTTTTTGCCTGACAATTGTTTTACTCAAATTTATCATCAGCAGACGTGTAAACAGTCTCCACTTCTTGCACCCCGTTTCCCAAGTAAGACTGAAACCATTCATTCGCTGTTCCTCTTATACCTAGCGCTTATTGCTTGCTCAGTAGTATTTTATGGTCAACAGCGTCAAAAGTCTTGGACAAGTGTAGGAAAATGCCTGTAACACAATCATCCCTAAGAAGCACCACTTTTTTGAACTCTGTAATTGTCAGTATTGTACTTCATTCACTTCTGAAACCGAACTGCGCTTCGTTGAAGAGCTTGTACTTACTCATGTAACTTATTAGTCTATCTTTCATGATTGATTCAGCTAGTTTTGAGAATGAAGACAACAGCGAAACTGGCTTGTGGTTTTCAGTGCTTTCCATAGCAAGGGCACAACTTATGTATGCTTTAGGCAATCTGGAAAAACACGTGAAGTAAGAGATTATTGATTTTGCTAGTTAGTGGGGCTTGTACGCTATCTATGTACGCCTCCAGAACAGAGTCGGAACGGGATTTATGCCTGCTGACTTCTTACTTTTTACTTGTTGTACTGTCAGCCTAACTTAACATTACTGTGCCTCGTGTATAATTCATTGTGAGTGCTACATGTATCTCAAGAAAATTTTGCTGCAGCTTCTCTGCGATACCAGAGAAATAATCATTCACCAAATTTGCTAATTCCTGAGAACTTTTTATTATTCTATCCCCATCATTCATTTGTATGTTGTTATACTTGTGTCTGCCTTTTCCAGTTGCTTGTTTTATAACCTCCCATGCTACTTTGCTTTTATTTTCTGCAGTATGGATTAATTTGTCATTGAATAGTTTTTTGCCACAACCTGTACCCTGTCGTATTCTTTTTTAGACCCGTGATAGTACTCAAGGAACTATGGATTAAAGCAGCACTTTTGCCAAGAAGTGAGAAATTTAAGCATTTGTATTGACTTCCTAATACCCACATTTAAAAATCTATTTTCTTCAGCTGCAGCAGTAGAATATGAATACTGAAGGTATTTAAACAATCATAGATTTGTAACTTTTGAAATTTTTGAATGCAAAGGGAAATTTACTCTTAAAAAAGGTTACCGTTGTTTTATGCACGTATGTGCTCATTAGTTTTAATATTAATAGTAATTCTAATTAATTTACAAATGCTAATAAACTAAATTCCTCCATCCATAGTTATAGATGGATTATGAATAAGAATTTGCACGAGATGTGCTCCACCTTTCTAGGCGATCCTGCTATATCGGCTAACTTCGCAAAAGCGATCAGCAACCCTTCAGGCACCTCGGGCGCGCGTGCAGCCTATATGGCCCCTGCGTGCCTTAGCATCGCAGATTCGCCCTGTCGCAGGAACAGACGGACACCAGGCGGCCGTACCAGCGCTAGCAGGGTCCACTACTTGCAAATGACCTATTCGCGTCCACGACACACGTGGTCAGAAAACAGTGCCGCGAGTATTCCGCCGCTGGCCGCTATAAACGTGAGCCTCTGGGCGGGTGCTGTTCGTCCCATCGTCTGAGGTCACTCTCGAAGTCCATCGTAGAGACCGACGCCGCTTATTCAGCATTCATCGATGTTTCCTTTGGTGCAATCGGGCTGTATCCAGGATAGATTTTTCTGTTCCTAGGCTGGTGTTATTCACGATAGCTTCGTTGAACTTAGAATATTTTCAACTCATGTGTATTTGTCTATGAAGATCCTAATTGTGTTACTTTGTCAGACTCTGGAATCACTATACTGTCAAGTCTTCATGTCTATGAGACACTGTAATTGTGACTGTGTTATTATCGTCGATGCAATCGTTTTGTTTCCTTGGTCAATAAATTTCTGTAAACCTTGATCACTGTTTTCTCTATGTCAATGTGAGTGATACATCAGATCCCAGGTTTAGTTCCGCGTTCTGTCATCGGCACTTGTAAAATAAAAAGGTAAT
Organism: Schistocerca americana; assembly: GCF_021461395.2. NCBI lineage: Eukaryota > Metazoa > Arthropoda > Insecta > Orthoptera > Acrididae > Schistocerca > Schistocerca americana. The sequence goes on from NC_060125.1 coordinate 484,993,688, forward strand.
ACGTAGTTTGTAAAGCCAATTAATATGCTCTAAGTTATAATAAAAATCACATTATAATCTTAAATTTTTAAAACTAACATGAGTAAGTAAACAAACTCACCAGTCAGCAAAGTTTGCGTCTGGTTGGACGGCAGAAAACTCGTTGATCATATCTTCATAGTTCAGACGGTTATCAGTTTAGGAGGTCGCTTCGATGTGAAGAATGGACAAGGCGTTCAATCTCTCCTCAGACAATGTAGAACGTAGGTAGGATTTCAGTCTTTTAAGAGTCGAAAATGAGCGTTCTGCTGAACAATTTGTAAGTGCCATACATAGAAATATTCTAAGAGCAATGCCAACATTCGGAAATACGGAATGGAACCTCTATTTTCGTAACAATTTACTCATTTAGACTGGTATATCACTAATCTCAGAAGATTTCAAAATTTCTGTTAAATGTACACATTCACTAGGGAAGGAAAGCTCTAAATCTGTGTCATATGACGCTTGAAGTTTTGCTGCACGTTCAACAATATCGTCAGGCGAACTGTTCTTAAGGTTACTGAAAACTGTGAAGGAGTCCAACAGTGATATATAGCTTTTCTTCCTCCTCACTAATTCGGCGTACAAGTTGTCGAGTACTGGGAGGAATGTTTCGACTCTACATTTTTCCCTTCCAGTCGGAAAAACTTTTTCAACGTCTGCTTCTTCGTCATCATGAAGTTTGCGTTTTCGTGATCTTTTATAGGTGCATTTATAGTCTATATCAGCCACAATCTCCATGGATGTATTTTCATAATAGTCGAACATGCCACGAATAGATGCAATAAATCCTACAAGTGATTTATATAATTCATGCACTATTTTAGTATCAACATTTACACTTTACAATTTCAGATTTACACTATTAAATCTCTGGAGTATATTCCTCCAAACTGTCGTCATGAATACTGTTTCTAGTCTGCTGAGTTGATTCAATAAAGGTGAAGCCTCATTTCGCATAAATGGTTTTTCAAACGTATTATTGGCAGTACGTGTGAGGGCATTGACAACGCCCTTCCAGTTTTCATATAGACTTATACGTACTTTCTCTCTTGCTGGCCAACATGTTTTTGATTAACTTTTCATCGTTTTTCTTCCCGGTTTCATAAAAGAAAGAAGTTTATCGCACCGTCGTGTAGAAGCAGAAAAAAATTGTAAAGGTTTTGCACTACACTGAAAAATGAACATGGTTCCCGACAACAGCTTGCAGCACTAGTGCCGACTAAATTCAAAGAATGTGCTGCACAAGGCACATAATGCGCTTTCGGATTTCGTTCTTTAGGCGTGCCTGCAAACCAGTGTAGGTTCCTGACATATTGCTTGTGTTGTTATATGACTGGCCTCTATAGTCAGTAATATCAATGGAATTTGTAGACTGCACTTTTAGTACGGCCTCAGCTAAGTTTTCGGACTTGTGTCTCCGGTTTGGTAAAAACAGAAGGAAATGTTCAACAGGTTCACCATTCTTGTTCACATATCTCAATATGAAAGATAATTGGTCAGTATGTTAAATGTCCACAGTAGAATATACTACTATAGTGAAATATTTGGATTGTTTTATTTCACTTATGATAATTCTTTTTATTCGTTCAGAAAGAAACTATTATTTCATCACAGATTGTTGAAGAAAGATAACTTGTATGCCCCTGGCCTGGATTTCCAAATCGTTCAACGTGCTCTGCGAGAAAAGGATCAGTTTCGGCTATAAGTTCAAGAGACATTATAAGTTGACCATTATGTAATGAATGGAATCTTTCAACGTGTCTACGAAGGGGAAGTCCAAGACTTGTTAGCTTCTTCACTACTGCAAACACCCTTTTTAATACACTGCGCCAGTACATTTTTTCTGTCTCAACATATGACTCGAAACGGTTATCTATTGTTCCAAGTGAGTTTTTTCTTGCTAAGAGCGATAACTCAGAATTTTTGTGTTCAAGTGAATTCTCATGATGAAATAAAATATTAGATATATTTTTCCAATCTGCAATTGCCACAATTTACATGGTGCACAAAAAACAGCACCGGCGCTACAGGAGTATACTAGAAAATCACGCAGAGTTGATTCAACATTTAAAAGTTTACGGTAAAATACATTTTTGTTCAGATATCTGGTTTTATTGCCTATTGATCTTCTTGAATTAGAAAAACTACCGTTACAATTTTGATTAATGCCACGTTGTAAGAGAATGTCAGTTGTCGATTTATTGACACACCATTATGCAGGATCATCACTAACGAGGTTATTTCTTTTTGTAATGTCTGACTCGACACTTAGTTTTTCGTGAAACTCGAAATCAGAAACAATTTCCTTTCTTCATTTTTAACTTTTGTTTCGTCTGTATTTACCTCTTTTACAACAGCTGCAGTGCCAGAAATATCATCCGTGCTACTTGAACTCGAAGTCGAACCAGCAACATTTTTTTCGAAAAATTTATTTACTCTGCCAAGCAGTTTTCGAACACTGGCTTTTCGTTCTCGCCTTTCCTTCGATAATTTCAGAAATGCTGCCCCACTTAAGTGTGCACGTTTGCTTTTTTCACTGTTATTCATGTTAAGGCACTTACAAAATTGTCAACCAACAGTCAAAACAAAAGAAAAAAGAATTGTAAAAGAAAGAGAGAAAGACCGTATCCACTTCCAATCGTAATACACCGCACATGAGCACAAAGCTTTTTACTTTAAACACGGCACACAAGCACAAAGATTTTTCCTTTAAAAACAGAGCGATGAACTGACCAACTCGGATTAGTCGACGTAACTGTGTTATGAAAGAACGTCAATGCAGAATAATTTAATTTCATTGTCGCCCGTTTCTCAGTTGTCAGTGAACAGTAGAAGCACACCTGCCGGCTAGAATTGGTCTTGTAAAGAAAACGGGACAGTTCTTTTTTGGCTTCTGCTTCCCGCGTCGCCGGAATTTTAGCTGGAGCGCAAATATGTTCTGAGTATTCTTGACACTGTCTTTCTAATTTAAAAAGCAAATAATTTTTGCAGTTTCTTGCAGTGAGGTGTACTGGATCAACTTTTATCCCACTTATCCTTATAACATTTTAGCTGTTTCTGTGGGCAGAGAAGACAGACTACAAAGTTTAAGTAGTCTTGTTGGCAGTTGTATGAACACTGCTGGTATGTCTACACGCAAATGCACAAATAAATATAACCTTTCCTCGAAGAAAAAAAGCTTAGTTAAGAAGTTTAATATAAAATTTGCAATGCATCGTACTATTCGATTGCACAGAGTGGGAACTTTGAAGCGTGCAAGTTGCAGCACAATAAATGAGACAAACGAAAGTTGATCATACAATGTAAGCTTTCACGGCCGGTATTGTCTACACTTAAAACTTCCGCAGTTTGCCGCTTTACCTCCGAAGATGTTTTCCGCAGTCGGAGACGAAACGTCAGGAGAGAGTTTTATACTTCAACCACGGCCTATTAGCCCGGAAGTTTTATGTGAAAAAAAAAACCAAAGTTGGTTCCTTCTTCTTTTTTCACCAAAAAATTAGCTAAGTAAATAAATAAATAAAATTTTTAAACTGTTTGTGAAGTGTATTGCACACATCGTTAGATATTCTGCTTATGTTATTTTTGTATAAACATGTGTTTAAAAATGTAAAACATTCCCAGTATCAACAGGTTTTGTTAAAAGAGTGTCATTAAATCAAAGCTCAGATATTGAAGACCACAGAGCTTTCACATTAATTACAGTAATGGAGGGTTGACTTGATACCTCCCCATAATTTCTACAAGAAATTTAAGATTTGTGTTTTACATACTGAGGCCCACACATGTTACAGAATTTAAGAAACTCCTGATTAGTGTATCACATGTTTTCAGGGGTCCCGGTATTTTCACGGGGAAAATATAGTAGGGTTAAGTAGAAACTGACAACATTCTCGGAATAATAACGTTTCAAACATAGTATTGTAGGTTGCTGTCCTGACAGCTTTTTTCAAAATATTTTGAACAATCATGAAGATGATACCACACAGAAATCCAATGCTTAATTTCCATTTAGTCACCAAGTGTCGAATTTCGTTCTTAAGGCTTATTTAAACTAGCAAGTTATTTAACAGTATTAAAAAATTTTGTCGTTTGTAAGCGCAGTTATTTTAAAATGTAAAACGTTAAAATGAGTACAGAGCAAAAAATGCCGCCCCCTTAAGGTGCCACCCTTAGGCCCATGCCTAGTGGTCCTGTATATAAACCCACCACTGCGTATGGTATGTATATGATAACAAAATTTCGTATTCCTTTTATCATCTGAGACCTTTTGAGGTAACATCGTCTCTTGTTCCCTCATGAATGCCCCATACCATTAACCAATAATGCACAGTAATCTACCCTATATTTTTCTACTTTTACTGTAGAGTATATTATGCCCTATGAATCTCTTAACATACTCATACCACAATTTCAGGAGTGTGCCTAGCTCTTACTTATTTTTCCAACGAATGTATTGTTCCACATGAGTCTCCTGTATCATTTCGTGGGATCTCTGTATATTTGAAACATTGCACAATCTTTTAAATGTCTGGGTGACTGGGTACTGTAACAACAGCCTTTTGGGTGGAGGAACAGATGGAAAACTTTCCATCTTCCTAATAAAACTTGGATCTTCGTTCATGGGTTTGAACCACAATTTTTCTCCTATCTGAAATTCAGGTTCAAAAGCAACGTCTTACTATTTTCAATCTATTTTCTACACTTATTTTTATGTAACTTATATTCTATTGTAGAGAAGTTCACATTTATTTGACTGTACACAGCATTACTTTACCATTGAAAGTAACAATTTTCCTAAGATATCGTTACCTGTAATTTCAAATGGTACCAAGCCTGTATTAAAGTCAGGCATCCCATTGAGAATGGTTTCAAATTATGACAATATGCCTGTCCACTTGGTATGCCTTTCTGAACAGTAACACAGTCTCCCTTTCATTACCTTAGCTGCTGGGTTATTTTTAGGCTGGTACTTTGAAGTCATTATGTATTTCACATTATATCTTTCCAATACACTCTTAAAAAGATGGGTATGGAATTGCTTGCCATTGCCAGTTAAAAGACGTTTGGGAATACCTATGTTAATCAAATAATCTCTTTAGACATAAAGTAATACTGCTACATGAACATAATTAGGCTAACATTCGGCTGTTACCTATATGTATCTCTGTACACCCCTTCATTCTGGTAGTGGACCGCACAGAATAGCACATACCAGATCCAAGACTCTTTGGGGATTATGGGGTATGTTCAATATTTTTTAATAGTGATATTTCTTTTACTCTTTAACACAGCTGACAAGAGCGGATAATATCTCTTGAAAACATACCCGTGTTCTTAAAATAACGATGGTTCACCATGTTCTGTGTACATGGCTGTACTCAGTTAACTTACGACTAACATTGTCTGGGACTCAGATTCTTCATCTCATACTTCGATACAGCAGTTTATATCCTGTTATATAGTAACCAGTTTCCATCATTATTTTTAGGTATATCCCGTGTTTTTATAGTTTGAATAACTTTCTTTAGTATAGGAGCCAACAACCGTTCATTTATCAGAGCAAGTTTCCTGATACCTCCGCGACACACCTATTTTCATGAAGTAATTTCTAAACATCGTACAAGGTTCAAACGAAGCTTGGTTTTCCTCAAAACCGTAGGTAGACTAGATAAAGCATCTTGTATAATATTCTTAGCAACGTCAATACATCCAAATTGTTGAAGAAATAAGATCCATCTGAACACTCATTGATGGTATAATTGAATATTCATGAGGAAGACGAGGGCTTGATGGTCACATACAAAATGAGTTTATGTCAAACTAAAAAATAACTAAAACGTTTAAAGCTCCATACTGAAAATAATGCTTTTTCTGTAGTTGAGTAATTGAGCTCGTCTTAATTGAGCTCCGCTTCCTTCCATTATGTGTCCAAAAAATTATAGTTCTTTCCCCCAAATGGCTATTACAATTTCTTTAAATGTAAGGAATACTTCCCAAGCAAAATGGTAAGACCACATCTTAGAAATAATAAACAGATCGTCTGGAGATACCATAATCTTATGCAGCAATGTATTACCTAAGGCCAGATCTAAAACTCAAATGAACACTGATCCTGATACATTTAACCAGAAAGGAATACGTTAAATTGGTATTATCGTCATTCCAACAAGAATACGGTATAGGGTCATGATTCAAGATGCAGTGACGTCTGCAAGTATCCAACAGTGAGACACATGCTACCCACGTGCTTAGCACCATTTAGCCTGGCAGTACCTACTGCATAGGAAGGGGCTGGCCCCTTCCCATTTCTGTTATTTGATTTAACGTTCTGATGTGTAAAACTAATTGAACTCCTCCGTTAGATTTCTTTACCACTAAGAGAGGGTTGTTATAATAACTCTGAAATCTCTCAATTATTCCTTGCTCCAGAACTTTTTTAGTGTATGCCATTGATATTGGCTTTAAAGATATGTGTACATGATGAGAACACTTCTTCTTTAACCATTTTTCAGTTACCTCCTGTTATTCCTACTATATGAACACCAGTAATTTGTAAAGTCGGACATTTCCACCTCTGTTTCCTCGCTTCAGAATACGTTTGGTCTGCAACACATACATCGCTACCTGAATCTCAAAATATATCAATAATTGCTTTTATATATTTTACTACAACCATGGGTCTCACATCACAGGGGTAACTGCAAAATGTCTCTTTACCCAGTAACTCGTCTCTTAACAGCCTATATTCTTCTAAATTTATTGAACCTAAGGATTTGGACCACTTGACTACTCTTACTAATCCCTGAGAGTGGTCCCTATCCCAAGACCTTGTAGGTTTCTCGTATTCTCTATGACATCTGTTCCTACCAGTAAATCATATTCTCCCGAAATGTTATAGTACTGTGAACTATGTGTTTTTCAGTAATTCTTGCTATTGCCACCATTATTGTAGTTTTGCCGTGTAAGTTGACAGTTTTGTCTATTGCTCATCTCCCCTTTTTTCCTATTTTCAAGGGTTCACCTCTTAAATTATCTCTGTTATACGTAGAATGTTCATACTCCCGTGTTTTGTTTAATATACCATATTGCCCCAAATATTTAATATTGCATTTACCTTGTTCCATTCCTGACCAATCATTCTTCTCTAAAAAGGCTAGCAGACGGCTAATTAGTACTTTTATGAAATGTTCTTCGGTAACTGGATCATATAGAAAATTCGTTCTGGAGATGCCGTTCAAAAAATTTCTATGTGTACCTCATCTTCTGTTATAAGGGGTGAGGTCGAGCAGATAATTGTTTTCTGATCGTCCTCGGATCAGTAGTTGTCTTTAACTTCTTTGCAAAATTCTTATCAGTTTAGGAATTCCTTAGGATTTAACGCCATCCCGGAGGCGCCTCATCCTCTAAATGTCCGATCACAAATTTTAGTTTCTTCTTGCATTCTTATTAGGCAGGTAATGCGCCCTCAAATGTTTTTAAGTAACGGTCGGACGAACTGTACTTCTTTCAGGTTGGCTAATGCTATTTCCATCCACTATTCTTTCTCCTATTTCAGGTTTTGAACTTACAGAATTTTCTTTCCACCAGCTCTACCGCTCAATTTCCTCTAGGTTATGTGATTTGTACATTTAAATCAGCCAGACTTTCGCCTGTTTCCACGATTGGCCTTCTGCTTTCTCTAATCGACCGAAGAGTTTTCCGTCGTGAATTCTTCCCTCTGGGGTACATCGTGGCATATCACTGGGAGATACATGCCTTAACGTATGCTATTGGTTTGACATCTATTTCAATCTGCTTCTTAAGCAAAGTGCCTCCTTTTCCTTTCCTCTTTCGTGTTTTAAAACAGTAAAAAGCCCATTCTGTTGCTTATCTAAGTCAGGATTGACTCCTTCTATAGTTTCAATAAATTCTTTTCTAGCTTTATCTGTATTATCGTGCACTTCTTACCTAATGCTTTTACTACTATTCTCGAGGTATCTGAATAAATTTACCTTTAAACTGGAAAATCATCAGTTGACGTTTGAGCTCATTATAACACTGGTCCTTCCCAGCTCGAGATTCGCGATTGTGTGCCTCTAATTGAGCAACTTTACTCTTCAGTTGAGTGGCAATTCCTGTCATTTGTTCAGTTACCTCTTGTCTCAAAGCCTGAATATTGTCTTTTATTTCTCCGTTGTCCTTCCTTAATTTCCTCTTGTTCTTTTTCATTTGTTTTTAAGTTCTCTAACCATTTGTTCCTTTAAGTCTTTAAACGTATGTACTAAATTGCTCCCATTTGTATTTATTCATAGTGAACATATATCCCCTGAATATGGCATTACTATTTAACACAGTCTCCTCAACTTTTTAAAAATCTCCACAGTCAAATCACTGTTCTAAATATTCTTTAACTTTTATTTAACTGTGATATTCCCTACTAGAGCGTCGCTGTCGTTCTGAAGACTTCCCATTGTTTATATGCTGATGGAAAAAAAATCGCAGCATCAAGAAGGAATTGTGCGACTTAAACGAAAGGTGGTAGGCGAGTTTCTGTACATGAAAGATCATGTCTATTCAGATTTCGTGCCACTCACATAATAGTGGCGGTAGTAGCGCCACTATGAGGATGCAAATAAAATTTGCTGTAAATACACGCTATAACGATCGTGAGCGCCAGTTACCTTTGAGAGTGGTGAGTTGATATTAGTCAAGAATGCCTTTAAGGCGACAAACATGCCATTATCAACACCTCACTGAGTTTCAACGACGTCATGTAATAGGGCTACGAGATGCTGGATGTTCCTTCTGCGATATTGCAGAAGGACATTACACGAATGTAGCGATCGTACACGATTGCTCGCAGTGGTGGTCACGAGAATGTACGGAAACAAGAAAAGACTCTGGACGGCACGTGGCACTTCCGATAAGGAAGAACGACATGTTGGGTGTATGACTCTGGCGTATTGTATTGAATTAGCAGCAGCAGTTTTAGCAGCAGCTGGCACCACAGTGACACATCGATTACCTCAAGGATAGGGCCGAGCATGACGCCCTGTAGCGTGCATTGCGCTGTCCCCAAACCACCGCCATTTGCGGCTACAGTGGCATCAAACGAGAGCTTATTGGAGGGCAGGGTAGATGTCTGCTGTTTTTTCTGATCAAAGCGGTTTCTGTCTCGGGCCAGTCATGGCCATGTGTTGGTTAGATGGAGGTCCGTTGAGATCCTGCAACCAACACGTCTGCTTCCTGGATACGCTGGACCTACACCTGGAGGTCACCCTGCAGTACTCTGACTGTGGCATCAGTTTATTAGCTCCCTGCAAGATGACGTTGTTCCTGACCAACACCACACCCACCCGGAAACCAATACCATCTCTAATGTCATCAAAGAATCTCCCAATCTCCTTGCCCGCCTCACTACAGAAGTAATCAATACAACTGGAAGTGACCACATACCTGTACTCCTCACCATCTACTGCCATCCAAACCTCTATCCAACAGCTATCCAAGACTACTCTCTTACCAAATGGAATGCCTACTGGGACTCCATTGAAACCCAGATTGGAAGTCATCCGCTGACCTTCCAACAACCTGACAACATACCTCACACCACACCCTTGGTGCAGCAGACTTTGTCAGACGCTGTATACACCTATATTCCTACAAAGACCATTTTTGCTCACCGTCCCGCACTCTAGCCACAAGCCGTTTTCCTCCTTTGAGAATACCATCACATGCATCACTACTTTCCGTGAACATATGACTGGCATACACTCACACGACATTGGCAAACACAGAGACACCTCAAGAAGTCATTAAATGCAACAAAACGCCGGGCATGGCGTCAGACATGCACCAGACGCAACACTACACTCCCCATACACTCTTACAAGCACTGGAAAGCATTCTATTAACTCACAGGCAATAGCCCTTAACTCACTACCTGCTCCTCCACAACAGCTATCCCTTGTCTGATAATCTGAGCAAAGTTGACCATTTTACATCTTATATCTCTAACATCTTATCCATCCCTGACGTCCCACATTTTGGTTACCCCCTGTTCTCTACCATCCACTAACGTACTAACACTACTGCCCCACCCCTGTCTCCCAGCTTCCAGTACTTGGGCAACATACCACATACAGCATTAAATACACCAATCACAGCATATGACAAAAACACAACACATCCCCCAGTCACGACTGCACCTTAATAACGCCCCCTCCCCTTTTTTATCACCCTTGTGAGCCTTTATACCACTATCCTCTCCACGGGTTACCATCCTGAGCTGTGGAAAACCTCCAAAATCCTACATGTCCTCAAACTGTACAAACTATCTACTGATGCCTCTTCCTATCGCCCCATCTGCCTCACCCTATTGTTCAGCAAGGTTTCAACTCCTTTCTTTCCCAACTACCAACAACTTATCCATCAACACCCAAATGAACACTACCTTCTTCCAATTAACCAATTTGCCTTCCATCCCACTTTCTCCTCTGACCTTCTTCTTGCACCACACCCATAAATTTGCTATATTTGTGTCCCTTGACCTAAACGAAAACTATGACTACATATGACATTCCAGTCTCCACTTCCAGTTAACTATGCCTGCCTCTCTGTCTATTTGTCCCCCTAACTATACCAATTCCCATACCTTCCAACCCACTGCAGGAATGCCCCAAGGCTCCCTCTTCTCTCATCTTCTTTGTCTCCTCTACACTGCTGATTTGCCCAGTTGGAGAAGATGTCGGAGAGATAGGATAAAAGTGGTCAGCTTTGCTCAGGTTATCAGGCATGGGATGATTGTAGAGGAGCAGTACTTGGAAGAGTGTATAGGGAGTGTAGTGTTGAGTCTGGTGCACGTCTGACACTATTCCTGGCCTTTTATTGTATTTAATAAATCCCTGAGGTATCTCTGTATTTGCCAGTGTCGTGTGAGTGTATGTCAGTCATAAGTTCACAGGAAGGAGTGGTACATGTGACGCTATTCTCAGAAGAGGAGTAGGGCTTGTGGGGAGAGAATGCGACAGTGAGGACATATATGTTCTTGGTAGGAAAGTAGACGGATATAGTGTCTGACACAGTCTGCTGCAGCAAGGATGTGGTGTGAGGTACGTTGTCAGGTTGTTGGGTCTGTGGGTGGCTTCCAGTCTGGATTTATATGGAGAGCCCCCAGAGGCATTCAAGTTGGTATGGTAGTAGTCTTGGATAACAGATGGCTGGAGATTGGTATGGGAGAAGATAGTGAGGAGTACAGGTAGGTTGTCACTTCCAGTTCTATTGATGACTTCTGCAGCGAGCCATCCAAGGAGGTTGGGAGATTCTATGAAGACATTGGGGTGTAGTACTAATTTCAGGACTGATGTGCTGTTAGGTGGGAACGATGTCACCTTGCAGGGAGCCGGTAAACTGATGCCACTGCTGGAGTTCTGCAGGGGATGTACTATGGATGCTGAGGTCAGTGGCAATAATACTGGTGGAAAAGGAACGATCTATGTGTGTGAGGAAGTAATAGGGAGTTGGGTGATTAGGTCAGATGTAGATGGTTGCATGGGTGGTGGTTAAACTGTGGCAAAGGAGGGTAAGGATAAAGTATTGAGTGGGAGTATTGTATAAGGGTTGTGGCTGAACAGGAATACTCTTGTGGTGGCCAATTGCAGCTCCAACTCTGGCCAGGGAAAAGGGGTTATTTGTGCAGCGAAGGATATAGGGAAACATTTGGATGGTGCGATAGGGTTGGAGGAGTGTTTCATTAAGGATGTTTGTTGGGACACTCTTTCAATGACCTTCAGCAAATCTCTCTTGCTGCCCGCTCAGCACTCCACCTGAACACCAAGCCACATATTCCTGAAACCAGGTCCACTTCATTTTCACCCATCTCAACACCCCCACATTAACCTAGCCACCCCTAGCCCCCACAACCAGCTTTCTAACCTCTCACCATGACATGACAGCACTACAGCATCCTATATAGCAAAAAGCGCTCCCTGTCTACTAACAAGCGCCTTCTTATCCATACCCCGTCCCACCACCACATAGATACCTTCATCCTCAACGAATATTTCTCCAACCACACCACACCACTCGTACATCTTTCTATATCCCCCACTGTACTGATGACTCTCTCCTCCTGGCCAGAGATGGAGTGGTACTTGACCATCACACTCGGCCACAAATCATACCCAACAGTCCCACTGATCACCTTATCCTTAGCTCTTCTTCAAAACTCTTTCTGTTACGTGTGATACAGTCTGCATCCCATCCAATAATCCCACCCCCTATGATTTGCTCAACCGCAATGACCATACTTTTTTCACTTTGTTATTGCCGCTGACATCAACATCCATAGTAGATCCCCTGCAGAGTTCTGGTGGTGCCGTTAGTTTACTGAATCCCTCCATGGTAACATTATCCCCATCCCACAGCACAACCATCCTGAAAGAAACACCAGCCCCAATGTCGTCCTAGCATCTCCGAACTTCCTTGAATGCCTCATGCAGGCCCTGTTTGTATAGCTCTTATGAGTGTATTGTATAGCAAGTTTATTTCATTGTACTACATAGTAAGTTGCAGGATTACGCTGTTTAGTCCTGAGGTCTTGTCATCTGTGTCCTTCACATGAAGACCTCGAGCACCTCGCTACTACCTAAACGTCAAGCTACATGCTGATAGCATTAATATTGTGACTGTATAAATCCAGCTAAGTGATCTCATTGTATGGTTCATGTATTTGTAATGACGTGTTTGTGGCAGTTATGAGTGAAACACTAGATGTTTACTTTACAGTTCCTTCAAGTTTTCTTAACTACATCGAGATAACGAACAGCAGTGTATGTTTCTTGAGACTTTATGCCACCTTTATTTTATGACAAGTATATTTTATTGTACTTGTTTCTATAATACTATATTGACAAGTGACTGACTTTGCTTCTTGTGGATTAATCGGTACATTTATGACATAGTGCTCCCTGTCTTGTTTCAAGATGGTTATAAATTTTATATATTATTAATTTATAATTATTGTACCAAGATAAGTATAATTTTCTCTGATTAGGATTATTTGTTTATTGTAAATCTGCAGTGTAACGTTCTTGGTTCGTCTTTCTGTCTTTAAACGTTATATGATACGAAGAATTTTTGTTTGAAACCATTACCATAATGCCATCTGGTGGCTGGTTGTTACATCTATGATGTATACTTGAGAATTTTACTCCTCATTCTGCTAATGTACGAACATGACCTTGTATAATCAGTGCGATATATACGTTGTTTTATGTAATAGTTATTTTATACTTGAAACTTCCTGGCAAATTAAAACTGTGTGCCCGACCGAGACTCGAACTCGGGACCTTTGCCTTTCGCGGGCAAGTGCTCTACCATCTGAGCTACCGAAGCACGACTCACGCCCGGTACTCACAGCTTTACTTCTGCCAGTTTCTCGTCTCCTACCTTCCAAACTTTACAGAAGCTCTCCTGCGAACCTTGCAGAACTAGCACTCCTGAAAGAAAGGATATAGCGGAGACATGGCTTAGCCACAGCCTGGGGGATGTTTCCAGAATGAAATTTTCACTCTGCAGCGGAGTGTGCGCTGATATGAAACTTCCTGGTAGATTAAAACTGTGTGCCCGACCGAGACTCGAACTCGGGACCTTTGCCTTTCGCGGGCAAGTGCTCTACCATCTGAGCTACCGAAGCACGACTCACGCCCGGTACTCACAGCTTTACTTCTACCAGTTTCTCGTCTCCTACCTTCCAAACTTTACAGAAGCTCTCCTGCGAACCTTGCAGAACTAGCACTCCTGAAAGAAAGGATATAGCGGAGACATGGGTTAGCCACAGCCTGGGGGATGTTTCCAGAATGAAATTTTCACTCTGCAGCGGATATACTATTGTGCTCATGTTCATAAAATATCGTTCTGTGATGTGATACGATATAAGGCGCATTAGGTCAAGATTCAGTGAAATGTACTGCGGAATGTGTGGAATATTCTATGGTATGGTCCATGTTTATATTAAATTGCATTACACCCCTTTACATCTGATCCCACAGTGCTTTACAGATCCGATGATGGGAACGTAGTTTGCTGAAACTGGTCATCACAATAAAGACTGTACAATAGCTATCCTGGGTGTTTGAAACTGTACTTGTGTCTCTACTAATAATTGAGGCGTTCTCTTGAACAACAACTTAATTGCAATATATGGAATCGAGATACAGAGTATCAAATATTTGACGTCGTGTTTTCATTCATTTTAATCCCTCGTACATGGACGAAATTTCAATTTGAATAAATGACGAGACAGTCTGCTATCTACGACTTACATACCTGTTTGAACTGATAATAAGTTATTTTTCTGTATATCACGGTATAACACAAACATGAAAACGACTCTTTCCGTATTTGACTATTACACAGTCATTAAATCTAAAAGTAGCGTACTTAGACCGTAAACAATAAAATATATTTTTATTCGACAAACATAATTATTTTCAAACGAACAGTGTAATGTAACGGTGTTCCTGAAGGTATTATATATACCAATGAAAATAACAAGTAATAATCCTCTTTAAAAACTTAGTATTAACATAATCATCCACAGTGTGAAAGAAATGCATTTACTCAGTTACAGACATGTATGGACACAACACCGTTCTCAAGAATGATCTGCAGCAGTCTACGTGTGGTTACTACCCATCATGTGTCTGTTTCGCATCCTGAGCAGCAATTGTCTGTAGCAAATGCTTAACAGTCGACAATAATATTCAGCATTTCTGCACTGTCGTCTCGAAAGAACTTGAGTAGCGTGAAGATATCTTTTTGCTTTGCATCTGTACTGCCAGGATGAGACATCTTCGCCATCACCATATCTGTCTACGCATTGACAATTTGCGTCCTCGTTTCTTTATTTGGTAAGGACTGAACGTTCCTGGGTAAGTAGACGAGATGGAAAATGCATATCCGTTGTAATAGACGTGCACATATTTTTATACTGTAAATAGTCTTTTTTGTGGCATAGTGTGGTGATAAAGCTGATGCCCAGTCTCCGACAATGTCCACTCCCTTCACCACCTCAAAGGGTGCTGGATTCTTTCGCAACTCTGGAGCACTGAAATGTTATGGCTCACATTCTCAATGTTTTCAATATTCATTAGCATTTTACCATATAGGCCGAAGTTACGGTCCCATGGACTGCATGAATGTTCCTGAACTGGAAATCCGTGTTTATGGTTACATTGTTTGATTCTGAAAGCCAAGTACAAAATCGTACCACACTGTTTTTGTTTTGCCCTCCACACGAATCCGATAGAAGTATTATAGTCTTAATATTGTTTGGCTCATGGTGTTTCCTACTTATGAAGTCGTATAAAAAGGAACAAATAGAATTTGAATCTTTCTTTGCTAAACCTTCTAGAAACCAATAAAATGTACTTGATTGGTCATTGTGACAGTGAACATTAAATACGTAGAGTCACAGTAGTCTCTTATAGAATTGCGCAGCAATGCTCAAATTAGAGACAGAGGCAGTTTCTGCGCGTAATCAAACTCGAGCACTAAGGTATCTGTGTTGTCAAGTTTGCCCGACCGAAAATACTTGTCCTTGAGTTTATTGTGCTCCGCGAGCTTTAGTTTGTGTTCTTCATATACGTCTTTACGATGATCATTTGCATTGATACTCAGAACGACTTCACACTCCCAGCAGAAATCACAACTATCGGTTCTTGGTTTTCGAAATGAACGCGGACTATTCTACCTAAAGAAAAAGTTTTATACTTCATCTGCAGTAGTGTATTCCTTTCAAGTAGAAAACTGTCTCTGAACGATGTGAATAATTTTGCAACAGTAAGGTCAGGGTTGTCAAAATATTTCCCTTCGGACTTGCCTTGACAATAATGCGATGGTTTGGAAGGAAACTGGTCCCACTGAGAGTCGACCACGTCCCAAATTTCCGTTGCAGTTTTGTGCCGTCTATTTCTGTGTTTCCCTCTTTTGTCTTGTACTGCAAGAGCAATAACATTCAACATCTTTAAAACTGCTTTCAAACGACTCTCGGTAACTTGCAAGATATTTTGGAACAGGAATTTACAGACTACTGTCTTATTATTGTCGCATTTTAGATGGTGTATATAAGTGGGACTACGATTCTGACCAGACCAAGGTGCATTAGATGCTATCTCTTTTCAAGTAAACTTAACATCAATGTATCTTGTGTGTTCTTGTCACCTAAAGCCCATAATCGTTCACGGATCTGTTCTTTATCTGTAGGGCATATTTCTAGACAACATTTCTTATTGACTGCAAATTTCTTGAAGCAGACTTTCTTACCGATTTTCGGCGAAGCATAACGCTGTCCTGAATTTCTCTTCTTCCGACCTCTTTCTTCTACCTCCACTTCTGAATGTTATGTTTCCAGCCAGTCACATGGTTCTCATAATCACACTCTGTACTGGATATGCTATCACAATGACTGCCCATATTTTCTTTAGAGTCACTGTTTACTTCCTAAGTGATGTTGGCAAACGTAAATTTCACGATACAGATATCCCGTTATTGACAAATATGTCTCAGCACAGCGCACACGCAACAATGGTAGGAGTGGTGCGGATGTTTTCTACTGGCTACAGCGGTTGGTGCAACAACGGCTTGGAGCAGCACTGCCGTCAAATGTTTCTGTAGGGCGTTGCGTCTGTCGGAAAATAATAATAATTTGTGAGCACAGACTGATTCGTACACATGGAATTATTGCATGAAACGGAAAAACGATTTAATGGACGTTAAGTCGTTTTTCTAGAGAACACCTCAATTGGGAAACATCCTGTATAAGAATTTTACAGTTGTGGCACCTCTGGTTCCCCTCTCTGCTGGGGACCTCAAGCGGTGGTTTGTGTTGCTTGTGCCTTAAACTGGCTTTCACAGTGCAGGTCGGGGCATGTAGGGTGTGGACAAAAATTTAGGGCTCATAAGCAACAAAAAGAAAAGTACTTTCAAAATGGAGTGAGAGGAAAGAGATCACAATGCTGTTATAACAAGTAATAGATTTCAAAATAGAAACTATACAGCGAGTACAATAGAAGTACAAACTACGGATATAAGAACAGAAAATATCGCAAGCGAAGTAGATAATGACTTCTGTTATCAAACTGAAATGCTTCTAGATGACGAGGAAGTAACTGAAGTTCAGGGCGAGTTTACAGATAGGTCGAGAGAGCTTATGAAGGGGTATATTGTTGCAGGCGACAATAATTACTGACAAATGAAGAGATAGAAAATGTTGGCAAGTATACCAGTGTAAATGAACTTGATTAGATGTAAGATGGGTTTAGAGAATGGGGAAATGAGAAATGTGAAAAGCGATGTGGCCAAGAGAAGGACTTACGGGAATTAATGGAGAGTAAAGTTGAGAGAAAGTGCACTGCACAAAGCTTTAAGCAGAAGATGAAATTATTACCTTCTCAGAGGCTGAACAGGAACTCGATTAAGTTAATTTAGTAAATTTCAAAATGATGACTAAGATATGAACATGTGATTAGTGGAAAGCCATTTTGATTTCGATGCATACCAAAGCAAAGCAGAGGTATGTAATTATTTGTGTGATTCAGACAGTAGTGAGAGCAAAAGCAAATGGCCATCCAGTGAAAGTGAAACAGCTTTCATGGAAGTACAGATGCAGAAATAACAGTAGCTCCAGAAAATTCAGAGGTAATGAAAGTTGAGACTGAAGAAACACAAAACGATTTTGATGTGTGGTCATCGTCAAGCAAAGACTGTAAAAGAGATTAGGGTCAAAACAGGATAAAACCTCCAGATGCGGAAGAAATTTTATAAGTAGTATAGATTTCTAGGAACATTTTTGTTATAGAGAAAGATTTATTATAAGAAAGTAACTATCAAACATGACACTCATAGATCTTGGGGCACATACATAAAATTTCAGAGGAAATATGAATCAAAATAAGACTGAAAACAGTTAAAGGTGAAAAAAATTATGTATTTTATATCCCGTTACGACAAAAGACATTGATTTAGTCAATAAAACAGTGAAAAGGCACTGTAAAAGGTGAATGATAACCTTTGATAAATTATTCCCATTTTGAGATAGTGTTTTGAGAAAGTGTTATTTAATAATATTGGTTGGAAACAGTGATAAAGCATGTTAAAATCTAATGTATTCATTGGAAATAAGGAACACATAAAGAGCTGTTACGCTGTTAGAAAATCACTAACTTAGATGTCATAAGTACAAATTATTCTATTTCACAATTGGTAAATGGAAACTGACTGTATATATATGTATGTATCTATAGTGAATAAGGAATTTTTAGTAAAATTGCCCATTGATAAATTAGAAATATTTACAGAAACTGACACTATGATTTGCTAAAACTCATAGATGTTATTTGTTGCCAGAATGGTGAATTTTGTTTAAACATATGAAAGAGTATGTATACTAAAGTGTATTTTGATGCTAAACTCCTTATCTAAAGCATTACTAATTCTGAAAAGAAGTTTCAAAAGGTTTATTAGGTGTGCCATAAAACAGACTTCACACATTTCAGTTACACAGGATTGATACAGTTCCTTGAAGCTATCTTTACGACATAACTAAAGAAAATATGGGGCATATTTGATATAAACACATCAGACCATCTAATTACAGGACAGAAACATAAAATTATTCTTAAATATACTGTATTTACTATATTTTTAAATATCGATAATATGATAATCGTTACTGCCTGATAGAAGAAGCCCGTGTAAGTGTGTTATAATCTTTGATTTTAAATATCTGAAATAATCGTGAATATGTATAAAGTAAAAATAGTTAATACTCATAAAACTAATGTAGTGATTGTAATCGACAGTACATTCTGATAGGGACCTTTATTACGCTGAATTAACCTTTGCAATGATAAACATAGTAATCTGGGCAACTACGCTGTCTTCTCCCCTGATGTCTTTCTTTGAATGACATTGACACACTTGTAGTGGCAAGGGCAGAATGGAGTCAAAGTTGGGTGAGCCATGAGGACAGTGTGCTAGTGACTGTGCTGTGTGATGACAAATGCAAATATCAAATTGCTTATTAAATGTTAATAATAGCGCATCAGTATCATTTCTGTAAAAAGTATTTGTGACAGAAATCATGTTAAGTGTTTTCTACTTTGAGAATGGCTAAATATCGACAGGTGAAGTTGTATAAATGATGGTTTTAAACATGCAGCAAAAATGTGCATTTATGTGCGGTGAAATCTACATCAAATCGTGTACAGAATGGGGTGGCAGCGGTTTACAAAACTGTAACTCATATGCAGCATTTGATAGTCTGAGATGCAAGAATTTGTGGACAGGTGTGGGACTAATAACTGCAATACAGTCACGTTGGCTCTGGTTTTACAACGTAGCAAACCATATTAAACTATAATAATAAAGAAATGAAGAAACTGTATAACATAGCCTTCAATATCAAAATTATCTACTCAACTGCTACTAGGCAAGACTCTTTACGTGATTTAATATTTACAAAGAAACATTCCCAAGTGTAAATAAACCATTCTGATGAAACTTGATGCATGTGTAGATGAGAAAAATAATGTAGCATGTGCTTTTTGTTTGTACACAGTTTCACTTCTAAGGGTAAAACACACTCCAAAAAGTACTTTGGCATTTTAGGTTTAGAGGGAATATATATATATATATATATATATATATATATATATATATATATATATATATATATATATATATATATATAGGGTGTCCCAGCTATCTTGTCCATCCAAAATATCTCTGGAACAATAATAGCTATTGGAAAACGACTTTCACTGGTATCAATGTAGGGCTGGGGACCATGAATGTACATATTTGGAAACATTCTAAAACGAAAGCATATGTGTTTTTTAACACAAACTTATGTTTTTTTAAATGGACCTACTGTATTTTTTCTTCAGCAATCCATAGTATGACAAAGCACATACACAATGGCGTTGATTGCATCGCAATATTCCCATTACATCCCGGGATATTGAGACGCGAAATTGACGCTTGAAACACCCGACGAGCGCTGCTAGCACGTCCTGAGGTTCAGGCCTGAACCCCATGCTGCCCGTAATCGCGATGTGATTGACATGTGTAATCACACCTCCATACTTATCAAGAGGTCCGAAACGAATAATACGGTCTGCTGCCATCAACTCTCATAAGCACATAATGGTTTCCCTCTTGCACGTTTTACGTATCTACGTACACAATATGAACCAGTACCGATCGGTGTACACCTGTCAGGTTGTGTTATTTATCCTGCACACCCAAAATAAGGTTTATCTGATGCGTTATATGACCCATTGTGCCTGTCGCGCAGGGCCTGGCTCTACCTAGTCAAGTGTCCAACGTAGTTCCCACTACTGCCACAGTTACCACTTCGCCTTGTTTATGATTTGCGACCCATGCAAACTCCTGTATTCCACCACCCTCCGAGCATCCCATTTGTTGTTGCTTTGGCGTGCAGTACACCGCTTGCCAGTGTAGTCGTGCATCAGAGTAATCTAGTGACGGCACGGAGGTAGTACACATTGTGAATAAACGTTGTGTTGTGGAACTTATACTGTACAGTATAATGTACACACATTAAGATATGGTAGAAATGCTGCTGATCTATGGAGAATGTACGTTGACGGGAAATACGTTATGAGATTGCTTGTTTGTTGATGGTACTGTTAGCGAACATTATGATTATTAAGTTAATATGCCTGTTTTCTACCCTACTCTACATACCTGTACTGTACCCTGTTGTAGGTGGACGAAATGTTGTTCAGGCAGAACGACTGTACAGAAGACGATTCCCTGACAAGCCATCGCCTTCGCGCCGGATGTTTGGTCGTCTCACATTTCGTCTACGTGAAACGGGAAGCTTAAATCCAAGACCTCGACATCGTCCTAGAACACGCACAGATGAACGTGCTGAAGTTACTCTGCTCGCTACCATAGATGTGAACCCTCAGATCAGCACACGTCAGATTGAACGTGAAGTTGGTGTGTCGAAATCAAGTGCACAGCGTATTCTTAAACGTCATAAATTTCATCCTTACCATGTTCATTTACACCAGGATCTTCATGGAAATGGCTTCCGCAATAGGGTAACATTTTGTCGGTGGGCTCAGCAAAAACTTCTGACTAATCCAAATTATTTTGCAGATGTTCTCTTTACCGACGAGGCATCGTTCTCCAACAGAGGAATTGTCAATATGAGGAACATGCATTATTGGTCCGCAGACAATCCAAAATGGCTCCGTCAGGTAGAGCATCAACGTCCGTGGAAAGTTAATGTTTGGTGTGGGATTATTGGAGATACCATAATCGGACCTTTCTTTATAAATGGCATCCAAAATGGCACACAATACTCCATAGTTATACGACACAATCTTCCTGTTCTCTTGGACACCGTACCTCTGAACCGGAGAATGGTCATGTAGTATCAGTATGACGGATGCCCTGCACATAACGCCTTACAAGCACGATGACTTCTGAACTGTAAGTTCCCTGGTAGGTGGATTGGACGAGTGACCCAGTTAGGTGGCCTGCCCGATCTCCGGACCTTACACCGCTGGATTATTTTCTTTGGGGAGCAGTGAAGGGTGCTGTTTACCAACATGAACCAACAACACCAGCTAGAGCACGTCCTGAGGCTCAGGCGTGAACCCCATGCTGCCCGTAATCGCAACAGACCGTATTATTCGTTTCGGACCTCTTGATAAGTTTGGAGGTGTGATTACACATGTCATCACATAGCAGCGGATGTCGGGTGTTTCAAGCGTCAACTTCGCGTCTCAATATCTCGGGATGTAATGGGAATATTGCGATGAAATCAACACCATTGTGTATGTGCTTTGTCATGCTATGGATTTCTGAAGAAAAAATACAGGAGGTCCATTTAAAAAAACATAAGTTTGTGTTAAAAAACACATATGCTTTCGTTTTAGAATGTTTCCAAATATGTACATTCATGGGCCCCAGCCCTA
This sequence comes from Schistocerca americana, assembly GCF_021461395.2. Taxonomy (NCBI): domain Eukaryota; kingdom Metazoa; phylum Arthropoda; class Insecta; order Orthoptera; family Acrididae; genus Schistocerca; species Schistocerca americana. The sequence continues at coordinate 485,015,707 of NC_060125.1, forward strand.
CATTGATACCGATGAAAGTCGTTTTCCAATAGCTGTTACTGTTCCAGAGATATTTTGGGTGGACAAGATAGCTGGGACACCCTGTATATATTTTTTCATATAAAAGTTGATACATCATTAATGTTCTTGAAAACTACGTAGTCAAATTTTGCAAGAATTTGAAATTTTGCAAATTACCCTACGACTATTAGTTAAATTTGAGAAATTAAAACTTTTGTTACAAAATAAAGATAATGACACAGCGTTCGACCGATCTGTAGACTCTTGTTTTCGTGTTGACCTGTGACATCGTGAAACTCTAGATCGATTCACCATCGATTACCTTCGGATTGCTCAGGAGAACGGCTGTGAATCCCACTCGACAACTTCTGCTGTGATACATCCGCACCAGTTGGTAATATACTGTCAAAACGTCTCCAAATCCAGTTGTTCGCCAATACTTTGCATTTCGGCGGGAGTTGTCTGTACAACTCGGATAGTGATCAATCACGTGTGATAGTTCCACAGTCTTTGCAGGAGGATATCCTTTGTGTTTTGCATGAAGACCATTGAGGCATACTGCTTACAATGCAGTCATATGAGGCTATTGTGCATGGGTCGGGATGGACTCTCAGACTGAACATGCAGAGCACCAGGCTGCTCCATCTCAAAGGTTCTTCGATTGGCCCAAGCCCTGTGCACCTTGACGGAGACTACACATTGATTTTATGGGTCCATTTTGGAACTTCCGTAGGCTTATGGGTGTGGAGGCTTATAGCAAATTTCCGTATGTTGTGCTGATGCAATCGACCACAGCGTCGAATACCATCAAAACTCTCAAGTCACTTTTCTGTATTCACGGTCTCCCAGAAGTGATAGTCTTAGATAACAGACCACAAATTACATCGGAAAATTTCAAGGAATTTTCTAACGCCTACAGAATTCAACATGTGACAAGTGCAACATTCCACCGACAATCTAACGATGAAACAAACTGCTTTCTGTGGACGTTTAAGCAGGAAATGGACAAGTTACATGTCTCTCATACATAGGAGCAGGGTCTGGTGCTCTTCCTATCCACATACCATTCCTCGCTACGCACTAGAAAGTCTCCTGCAAAACTGTAGTATGGGCACACACACAGCACACATCTGCATTTGCTGCATCCATCACAGCAGCAGCCCCACCTCCGCAGTGCACTAAATTTAATGTACATGATCAGGTACGTCGGTCTTTGTCAGAAAAAGGCACTGGGAATAGGGCATCATTGTTCAAGTCTTGGACTGCTCCGTTAATCTTGTGCAGGGTTAGTCTGGTAGCACAGGTGACATCAGAATCAGGTCCGCTCCTGTTGACTGTGCGAACCTACCATAGATTTCTCGGTTTCAGAGACGGAGATCCAAAGGATCTTACAGCCCCAGCCACCCTCGCCTTTCTCAGGCCCACGTCGCCGGATCCAGCCCGGTAGCACATGGATCATGATATGGCGCCACAGACATCGCTGCAGAGTCAGGAGCCCCTGCCATGGAGGTCTCATCCTCTATGCCCTGCCACTTTCTACATGCCTCTGAGGGCCCACCAGTCGCTGTTGCGCCATCGCCAGGTGAAGAAGATGCTCTTTCCATGGGTGTGGATGTGCATCCTATGACCGGTTTTTCGGCGAGTATTCCCAGTCATTCACAAAGCAAATGTCGGGTAGCAGACAGGAGCTTGCCATCGGCCACAGACACAATGCCAGGCACTTCAATTCCTAGTTCATTAGTTGGTACCAGACATTCGAAGTACCACCGCGAGAGGCATCAACACAGCATCCACATCCGCCAACCATTCTCAGCCCCACAAATACATCCCCCTCGGCTGGTGCAGGCAGCACCTCTATCAAATAGTACAAGAGGCTGCCACAAGCTATCGTCAGTTGTGTATTCTTCTCCGGTGGATACTCAGTTTCTCTTGTGGTACCACAGCATTGTTATGGACTTTGTAAAGCACTTGGATTACTCTGGATTGAACATTGAATTTACCTACACTTGTGTGCTACTGCAACCAATTGAAGTTAAGAACAATAATTAGCTAAAAACTGTTTGCTTATCTTTCTGCTTTCCGCCTCAAAACTCATGCATCACTACAATATACAACAACTACTTCTATGATTTCTGTGAAATATATTGTAAAGTAAAAGTTTTGTTTTTTGACTGAACATCTGAGAAGTTACAAAGATAATGTCTATTCACTTTAGACTTTGGAAAAAGAGATTAACAGTGACACCGCATTGTGGTGACCGAGATTCAAGGATGCCAAGAGAAAAGACTTAGATGCTGGCGAGTAAGACCATTGGCATCCGGGTAAGGCCGAGTATGCCGAATTTTGTTCGCGGACGACGAGAAGTTTCTTGCATCCACATCAATTTTAGGTCTATACAAGTGCGGAATCACCGCCTGCATACGAGGTCGGCTGTCCAACATCTGCGGAAACATTGGGTCGGGCGACAGACGAGTTTGACCCATCTCCATCTATTGCTGGCAGCCGTCACAGAGCAGACATCAACGAGCCAGGTAACTGAGTCCAGCCGCGATGGGACGGCGACTGCAGCTGTTGTTGTCATCGACATTGCGATCACATGCTCGTCAATTTAAAATACACTGACGGAAAAAAATCGCAACTCCAAAAAATGATTAACTTAGAGTAATGAAATTTGGGAATACATTTGTATAGGCGACATATTCAACTGAGTAACATTCAACTGATTACATTAGGTTAATGTAAGCGCGAGATAGGCCACTGTAAATGATAAATGCTGGTACATTAATAACCTGAAAGAAGTACAGTCCGTACGACCGTTTTTAACATTTGAGGACGCATTACCTGCCTCATGAGAATGCAAGAAAAGAATAAAATTTGTGATCGGACATTTAGAGGACGAGGTGCCGATTGGAGCGTGTCAAATGCTAAGGAATTCCTAAACTGGGAAGAATTTTGCAAACAAGTTAAAGACAACTACTGGTCTGAGGGAGAGCAGAAAAAATTGACGTTAGAACTACTCGACCTGAACCCATATAATGGAAGATGATGCGGATGTAGAAATTTTTTGAACGGCATCTCACCAGAACGAAATATCTAGATGATCCAGCTAACGAAGGACATTTGATAAAACTACTAATTATCCATTTGCCTGTCTTTGTTGGCGAGGAGAACGGTTCTAGGCACTTCAGTCTGGAACCGCCCGACCGATACGGTCGCAGGTTCGAATCCTGCGTCGGGCATGGATGCGTGTGATGTCCTTTGGTTAGTTAGGTTTAAGTAATTCTAAGTTCTAGGGGACTGATGACCTGAGATGTTAAGTCCCATAGTGCTCAGAGCCATTGGAACCATTGTTGGCGAGGAAATGATTGGCCAGGGATGGATCAAGGTGAATGCAATATTAAATTATTTAGGGGCAATTTGGTATATTAAATAAAACACGGGAGTATGAACATCTACGTATGACAGAGATTATTATAAGAGGTGACCCCTTGAAAATGGGAAAAGAAGGGGACATGAGCATTGGACAAAACTGTTAACTTACATGACAAAACTATAATAATGGTGGCAATAGAAACAATTACTGAAAAATACATAGTTCACGGGACTATCACATTTTGGGAGAGAATGAATTTCCGGTAGGAACAGATGTCATGGAGAATACGAGAAACCTACTAGGGATTATTAGTAAAGGCAGTCAAGTGGCCCAAATTCTTAGGTTTAATTAATTAAGAAGAAAAGAGGCTGTTAAGAGACGAGTTACTGGGGAAAGAGACATTTTGCAGTTACCTCTGTGATAACAGATCCAGTGTTCTAGGTAAAATATAAAAAAGCAATTATTGATATACTTTGAGATTCAGGTAGCGATATATGTGTTGCAAATAGAACGTATTTTGAAGCGAGGAAATAGAGATGGAAATGTCCGACTTTACAAATTACTGGCGTTAATATAGTAGTAATAACAGGAGGTAAGGGAAAAATGGTTAAAGAAGAAGTGTTCTCATCATTTGTAGTTGGTACTTTAGGATTTTCACAAAATGTCTTGTGTTCCAAAAATGAAGATACCTCTATTATTAGGAACCGACTGGTTGACTAAATGTGGTGCAGTTCTGAATTTTCAGAAACAGGTTCAGTTTCTCAGGTCCCATGACAACGAGCTTGTGCCCCGTTTACAAACAATGAACGATGAAGGAGGAGGTAGGAAGAGGCTGATTTATTAAAATTGTTTAATCGGTGTAAGTATGTGTTTTCAGTGATATGTGGCTGTATAGAAAGGTAAGATTAAGGATCCTAAACCACTTTTTAAGAAATCGTGCCCTGTAGTCATGTCATCAAAGCCAACATCAGTGGTATAAATTTAAAAAGTTCTGGAACAAGCAGTAATTGAGAGAGTTCAGAGTGATTATAACAATCCTCTCTTAGTGGTAAAGACACCTAACTGAGGAGCTCAATTAGTTTTTCACATCAGAACATTAAATAAAATAATAGAAATGAGAAGGGCCCGCCCCCCCCCCCCCTCCTATGAAGGAGGTACTTCCAGGCTGAATGGTGCAAACTACGTAAACAGCATGAATCTCACTGCTGGATACTGGCAACTGTCAATGCGTCCTGAATCACTGCCCTATCCCTTGTTCTTGTTCGAACGGCGATAATACCAGTTCAATGTATTTCCTTTTGGGTCAAATGTAACAGTAACAATGTTCATGTGAGTATTAGATATGGCTTTAGATAACACACTGCTGCATACTATTAAGCTACCAGCAGACGATCTACATATTATTTCTAAGATGTGTTCTGACCATATTGCTTTGTTGAAGCAAGTATTCCTTATGTTTAAGCAAATTAAATAGCCGTAAAATTAGCTAAATCGTCGTTTACAGGAAAGGAGTGAAAGTTTTGGAACACGTGATTGATGGAAGCGGAATTCGATCTGATCCCCAGAGAGTAGAGGCAATTGCTAAATGCCCTTAACTCAGAACACAAAGCAGTTATAAACATTTTAGGAAATGCCGAAATTTTTCAGGAAATTTTCTAGCTTGGAATTACATTAGCAAACCCATAATTGCATATTTGTTAAAAGAAAAGTCTCAGTGGACTGGGATGAGGAGAAAAAGGAAATTCTTCGATCAAATCAAAGAGTACCTTGTAGAAGGTAAGCTGTTACACCATTTAACCTAGACAAAGCGTTGAAAATTTCCACTGTTGCCTCGGACTATGAACTGGCTTGTGAGATATTCCAAGGCAATTTAACGAATGAGCTAGAAAATCAATGTAGTATAGCGTTTCGAGTCTTCTACGAAACTAATGCGAGCTCAATTACGCAAATACAGAATAAAACATAAGTTGTAGAATGGATATCAATCCCTCACCTTCTTCATGAATGGTGAATTATACCATCACTGATTGTTGAGGTGGGTCTTGTTTGTTTAAGAGTTTTGGTGTATTCGAGGTGCTTAAAATGTTATATCAGTGCTTTCACAAGACTACTTATATGTTTTGAGCAAAACCAAGGTTCATTTGAACCTAGTACAAAGTTTAGAATTTGCTGTATGAAAATAGGTGAGTGTAACGGAGGTATTAGGAAACTTGATGAGATGATTATAAATGATCGGGTGTTGGGTCCCATTTCAAACGAAGTATTAAAAGTCTAGAAGCATAGGATATTGCGAGTAATTATGATGGAAATTGGTTACTAGATAATAGAATGTTACAGTGGTGAAGGAACTATCAAAGCGTGACATGAAGAATCTGTGTCCCAGATCGTGTTAGTCATAAGTTAATTGAGTACAGCCATCAGGATTACAGCCATTTTGGAGTTTGGAAATGTACGCAGCACATAGTGAAACATCTTTGCTGTAAGAACATGGGTATACTTTTTAAGAAATGTTATTTTCTCTTATCAGCTATGTCAAAGAGTAAAAGAAACATCACCATTAAAAAGTGTGGTACATGCCCCATAATCCTCAAAGAGTCTTGGGCTCTGGATGTTCCAATCTGTATGGTCCATTACTAGAATGAAGAGGTGGATGGAGATATTACCAATATATATATCCACTGAATGTTGGTCTAATTATGTTCATCTCATTCATTAAAAGTAGCACCTGCTAGAAGTGTTACTTGGTATCCTGAATGAGATTATTTGATTAACATAGGTATTCCCAAATGTCCTTTATCTGACTGTGGAAACCAATTCCTTACGCATCATTTAAGAGTGTATCGGAAAAAAACAGACTGTTAAATACATAAAGTACCATGCTAAGAGAAACCCAGCAGTGAGGGTAGTGAAAGAACTAGGGAGACTGTGTTGTATCTATTGTTTAGAAAGACCTACCAGGTGGGTAGACATATTGTCTGAATTTGAAACGATTCTCAGTGAGATGCCTGATCGTAATACAGACTTGGTAACATTAGAGATTATAGGTAAGGATATCTTAAGAAAACAGTTACAATGTTAAAGTGGCCTAATGCTATGGACAGTCAAATAAATGTTAGTTTATTTGCAATAGCATATAAGTTAGGTGAAAATAAGTACAGAAAATAGATTAAAGAAATGTAAAAAGTTTCTTAAGAAGCTGAATTTCAGATAGGTGATAAAGTCTTGGTTCAAACCCATGAACGACGTTCCAAGTTTCGTAAGGAAGATGGAACGTTTTTCCGTCTTTTCCAGGGTCCTTGGGAAGTGATTACTCCCCCCCCCCCCCCCAAAAAAAAAAAAAAGACTTGCTGTTACATGACCCAGCAACTCAGACAATTAAAAGAATATACAACGTTTCAAATGAGTGGACATATGACGAAATGACACGGGAAAGTCGAGAGAAGCCAGAATACTCCCTAGGAAAGTAAATAAGAACTATGGTATTTTATGAAATACACTCCTGGAAATTGAAATAAGAACACCGTGAATTCATTGTCCCAGGAAGGGGAAACTTTATTGACACATTCCTGGGGTCAGATACATCACATGATCACACTGACAGAACCACAGGCACATAGACACAGGCAACAGAGCATGCACAATGTCGGCACTAGTACAGTGTATATCCACCTTTCGCAGCAATGCAGGCTGCTATTCTCCCATGGAGACGATCGTAGAGATGCTGGATGTAGTCCTGTGTAACGGCTTGCCATGCCATTTCCACCTGGCGCCTCAGTTGGACCAGCGTTCGTGCTGGACGTGCAGACCGCGTGAGACGACGCTTCATCCAGTCCCAAACATGCTCAATGGGGGACAGATCCGGAGATCTTGCTGGCCAGGGTAGTTGACTTACACCTTCTAGAGCACGTTGGGTGGCACGGGATACATGCGGACGTGCATTGTCCTGTTGGAACAGCAAGTTCCCTTGCCGGTCTAGGAATGGTAGAACGATGGGTTCGATGACGGTTTGGATGTACCGTGCACTATTCAGTGTCCCCTCGACGATCACCAGTGGTGTACGGCCAGTGTAGGAGATCGCTCCCCACACCATGATGCCGGGTGTTGGCCCTGTGTGCCTCGGTCGTATGCAGTCCTGATTGTGGCGCTCACCTGCACGGCGCCAAACACGCATACGACCATCATTGGCACCAAGGCAGAAGCGACTCTCATCGCTGAAGACGACACGTCTCCATTCGTCCCTCCATTCACGCCTGTCGCGACACCACTGGAGGCGGGCTGCACGATGTTGGGGCGTGAGCGGAAGACGGTCTAACGGTGTGCGGGACCGTAGCCCAGCTTCATGGAGACGGTTGCGAATGGTCCTCGCCGATACCCCAGGAGCAACAGTGTCCCTAATTTGCTGGGAAGTGGCGGTGCGGTCCCCTACGGCACTGCGTAGGATCCTACGGTCTTGGCGTGCATCCGTGCGTCGCTGCGGTCCGGTCCCAGGTCGACGGGCACGTGCACCTTCCGCCGACCACTGGCGACAACATCGATGTACTGTGGAGACCTCACGCCCCACGTGTTGAGCAATTCGGCGGTACGTCCACCCGGCCTCCCGCATGCCCACTATACGCCCTCGCTCAAAGTCCGTCAACTGCACATACGGTTCACGTCCACGCTGTCGCGGCATGCTACCAGTGTTAAAGACTGCGATGGAGCTCCGTATGCCACGGCAAACTGGCTGACACTGACGGTGGCGGTGCACAAATGCTGCGCAGCTAGCGCCATTCGACGGCCAACACCGCGGTTCCTGGTGTGTCCGCTGTGCCGTGCGTGTGATCATTGCTTGTACAGCCCTCTCGCAGTGTCCGGAGCAAGTATGGTGGGTCTGACACACCGGTGTCAATGTGTTCTTTTTTCCATTTCCAGGAGTGTATATTGCATCACAAGTCTAACAATAAAAGCTAGGCACACGCTTGAAACTGTTCAGAGATTCGTAGGGGATAATATATTCTATAGTATAAATAAGGACATCACACATATCCATGCCCGAGGCAGGATTCGAACCTGCGACCGTAGCGGTCGCGCGGTTCCAGACTGTAGCGCCTAGAACCGCTTGGTCACTCCGGCCGGCACGGAGACCTGGCATTGAACAAAATAGCGGTGAGTCGTTGGGTGAGGCATTTGTCATAGTCGCAACAAAGTCGCGCAAACCCGTCCGATCTGCCAAGAGCGGACCGGCCGCACACAGCTGTGACTCCTGCAGTGTTGGAACGTGCGGACACTCTCATTCGACGTGCTCGACGGACCACAGTCAAACACCTCGCTGCACAGTTTGAAGTGTCCGTTGGTAGTGCTGACACACTCATTCACCAATACGGGTACTCAAAGGCGCGTGGGCCGGCCGCTGTGGATGAGCCGTTAAGTCCGGAACCGCGCTGCTGCTACGGTTGCAGGCACGGATGTGTGCGATGTCCTTAGGTTAGTTAGGTTTACGTAGTTCTAAGTTTAGGGGACTGATGACCTCAGATGTTAAGTCCCATAGTGCTCAGAGCCATTTGAACCAAAGGCTCGTGGCCGTTGAGTTCAAATGGCTCTGAGCACTATGGGACTTAACATCTGAGGTCATCAGTCCCCTAGACTTAGAACTACTCAAACCTAACTAACCTCAGGACATCGCACACATCCATGACCGAGGCAGGACTGGAACATGCAACCGTAGCAGCAGCGCGGTTCCGGACAGAAGCGCCTAGAACCGCTCGGCCACAGATCGTCGCCTAACAGAAGAGCGAAAGAGCGATGAGGTTGGCCTATGAAAGGACACACTCCGCTGGAAGCAGTACGTGGATGATAACGAGGTTATTGATGCAGCAAGATGTTGGCTTTGACGTCAGTAAGTAGAGTGTTTCCATGCGGGCATACAGGCTGACTTAAGGCCATCGCAATGAACGGAGATTATGCTGAAAAATAAGGTATTGTAGCCAACGGAGTATTGGTGTATTGGAATCCTGAATAGAGCTAACCTCTTTCTTTTTTTTTAAGAAAAAATGTGTTGCATTACTTATCGCACGCCCCTTGTGTATATTTTCTAAATATTGTGTGGTATTGTGAATGCTGTATTAAAGCATTGTGTGTCTTTCTGTTTGTTACATGTACAACGCACGAGTTAGTGGTGAGGTGGCGCAATGATCTACCGATCCTCTCGAGAGGCAGTGCAGGTAACTGTACGAGATCAGGCGACGGCCGGGGCGCGGATGACTTACTGGAACACATTGTCATGCATTCCCTTCCTTTATTATTGTGTAAAAGCGAAATGGATATACATTTAAATTGAAATACCTGGGTATGTGAGCTCGAAGAGTGAACATTCAACCTGCGTCAAACTTACGTGTTGCCGAGATCATTATTTCTTGTTGCGTATAAGTAACTACTGCACTGCATGCTAAAAACGATTCACGAAATATTAGGCATTTCCGTGCTGGTTTCCTCTTTCAGTCAGCTCTTGTGAATGAAATACTAGAACTAGCGAAACGGACTATTTCCTTCTGGCTGCTACAAATAAATGCCAGCTACTTGTTGTATTAACAGCTAGCCAAGAAATAGCTTCGAATATTAGTGAAAAGTATTATGGGATGAGATTTTCACTCTGCAGCGGAGTGTGCGCTGATATGAAACTTCCTGGCAGATTAAAACTGTGTGCCCGACCGAGACTCGAACTCGGGACCTTTGCCTTTCGCGGGGGGTGCCTTTCGCGGGCGGTAGAGCACTTGCCCGTGAAAGGCAAAGGTCCCGAGTTGGAGTCTCGGTCGGGCACGAAAAGTATTATCTTTGGAAGTTATCGATATAGAAGACTATGTTTCCCAAAATACGGGCAGTTTCTGATTGAACGTTTTAGAACATACAAAGGTAGTTCTATTCTCTTCGCACTTTGCGAGAAAAGCTTGCTACTGAATATACTTTAATGGAAGGTTAACCCTTCGGAGAGCGCGACTTCCATACTTCCATGAGTGGGCGCGTTGCGGCTTTTGCACCGCAATTAATTTTACATTTTTAACTTAAGGAAAAATTACCATCCCATCAGTAATAAATAGGTAAAATGCATCAATTTCTTTTTCCGTAATTTCAGCACTTACTTTTGGACCTGCCAAAACCTTTAGGATGTTCTTGGCCTTGGTTTTAGGTGAAGAAGGAGGCGGTTCACTTACTCAAATAGTTTCTTTACGTTTTCCTATGTAAAATCGGTAATCCTCTGTTTGTTGTCTCCCCTCTTCAACGAGGTGGTCAACTGTTTCCTCTGATGATCGTTCGGAGTCACTGCTGTGGTTTTCTTCTTCCATTACTTCCTCTTCCGACTCAGATTCACATGAATCTGACAATTCTTGCAATTTTTCTTCTGACAGTTCTCGCAGTGCTTTCTCATAGTTTTCAGGACGTACAGTTAGACGGTGTCTGTCAAATGCCTTCATTTTCTCCATTACCACGCTTTTATGAGACCTAGTGAAACACTTGTCTTTGTAAAAGTAATATATTGTAGCAAATCAATATCCAAGACTGTAAAAAGTAATGAAAATTGCATATGGGAACTTTGATTCGGTTCGAATATTCATTATATACTAATATAAAAGAAAGATTGCCTTGAGACGAAAGAAAAACACAAGTATAGAAAATACTTACATCACAAGGCGCCTAGCGGCAAACACACCGCAAACGCAACACTCATGTTTCAAACAACAATAGTGACCAAACTGCTGAAAGAATGAATAGAGCAAATGTAGTAAGTGGTGACATTCGTTGAGAACATCAAATACGTATCTGGACGTGAACGCAACTGTAACGCTATCTGTGATACTAACAGAAAACTAAATCTTGCGGCTATCTGCCGCAGGCGCGCCCACCGAAGGGTTAAGGATTAAATTCTAGTAAACATCAAAAGAGATAAGAAACGAGGAAACTGTTATTAATATGGTGTTGCTACGTGACAACATACGATCAACTGTCTAATTCAAACACTGGAAAGTGCAGCGTGGAGTAGCAACAATATCATGAAAATGATAGGCTGCTACTCACCGTAAAGACGATGTGTTGAGTTGCAGACAGGCACAACAAAAAGACTGTTACAAATTGAGCCTTCAGCCAGCGCCTTCTTCAAAAAAGAAAACACACACGCATTTACACCAGCAGGTACACCTTACGCACACATGATTGATATTTCTGGTCGCTGCAAATAACGAAACCGGACGTCCACTCAGTGGCAACAGGTGGCCATTTCAAATGAATCTCCTTTCATGCTCCACCGGTCAGATGGCCGTCCATGGGGCGTACGGCGTGAACCACCTGAAAGCAAACACCCTGCAACAATCGTCGAAAGGGTACAGAACGGAGGGATGAGCATTATGGTCTCGCGAATGTTTTCTTCGCATTGACTGGGTGATCTCGTCATTCTGGAGGGCACAATAGATCCTCAGAAGTGTACATGTACCCTTGCAGACGATGTCCACCCCTAAATGCGGTGGGTTCTTTTCTCGGCACGATGACATCTACCAAAAGGAGAGTGCAACGTCTCACACAGCTTGCAGTGTATGTGTGGGGCTCGGACAGCACCTGGATGAGTATAATGTATTTGCCTGGACATCAAACTCCCTGGATTTAAATTCAATCGAGAATCCGTGGGACCATCTCGATCGGGCGGTACGCATCTTGCAACCGGGAAACCTAGCGCAGCTAATCACGGGACTGCAACCGGCATGGCTCCATATCCCTGTCGGCATCCTCCAGAACCCCACTGACTCTCTCCCAGCGCGTTACAAAAGGTCGTTACTCAGGCTTTTGACAGATGGTCACATTAATATGACTGGACAGTGTATTAAATGCCCTTCTCGTTTCCTTAGCAGCCATAAATTCATCAAAAATAAACTAAAAATATAACTATTCGAAAAAACAGGTAAATATCTGCTTTACGCCTTCATGAGAGACACTGTCCACTTCCCCCAAATTAACAATGGAAGTGTAGACCAGATGTAGCTTTAATTCAAAGGAATAGTATCGACAGCATTTGTCTGATCTATACCAAATAAATTAACAAACGACGGACTGATCCACTACAGTACACAAAACAAGCCAGAAAACTGTTGCAGAAACATCGAAAAATTCATGCCAAATTTAAACGATCGTAAAATCCCCAAGATTGGCGATCTTCACAGAAGCTCGAAATTTAGCGTGGACTTCAAGGCGAGATATAATAGTTTCCACAACCAAACTCTGTCTCGGAACCTGGCAGAAAATCCAAGTAGATTCTGGTCGTATGTAAAGTATGCTAGCAATCACAATATAAATACTATCGATGACGGTGCTGCTATAGCAGAGCTACTAAACACAGCCTTCCGAAGTTCCTTCACCAAAGAAGACATAGTAAATTTTTCAGAGGTGGAATCAAGAACAGCTGCCAAAGTGAGTAAGTTAGAAGTAGATATCCTCGGAGTAGTGAAGCAACTTAAATCACTTAACAAAAACAAGTCTCCCGGTTCAGACAGTATACCAATGAGATTCCTTTCAGAGTACGCAGATGCAGTATCTCCATATGTAACAAATCAAGGACAACCGCTCGCTCGACGAAAGATCCGTTCCCAAAGACTAGAAAATTGCGCAGGTCACACCAACATTCAAGAAAGGCAATATGAGCAATCCACTGAATTACCGGTCCATATCATTAACATAGATATGCGGTAGGATTTTGGAAGATATATTGTATTCGAACATTATGAATTAGTCCGAAGAGAACGTTTATTGACAAGTAGTCAACACGGATTTAGAAAACATCGTTCTTGTGAAATACAACTAGTTCTTTATGTGCTATCGACGAGGCATTTCAAATTGGCTCTGTATTTCTAGAAGAAGGGTTTTGACACTGTAACACACAAACGGCTTGTAGTGAAATTGCATGTTTATTGAATATAGTCTCAGTTATGGTACTGGATTCCTGATTTCCTATGACAGAGGTCACAGTTCGTAGTAACTGACAGAAAGTCATCAAGTATAACAGAAGTGATTTCTGGCGTTCCCCAAGGCAGTGTTATAGGTCATTTCTGTATAAACGATTTATGAGACGATCTGAGCAGCTTTTTTAGGTTATTTGTGGATGAAGCTGTCGTTTGTCGTCTAATAAAATCATCAGAAGATCAAAACCAATTGCAAAACGATTTAGAAAAGATATCTGTATGGTGCGAAAATTGGCAATCGACTCTAAATAATGAAAAGTGTGAGGTCATCGACAAGAGTGCTAAAGGGAATCCTTTAAAACTCGGTTATATGATAAATCAATCAAATCTAAAGGACGTAAATTCGACTAAACACCTAGGAATAACAATTAGGAACAACTTAAATTGGAAGGAACACATACAAAACTTTGTGGGAAAGGTGAACCAAAGACTGCGATTTATTGACAGAACACTTAGAAGATGCAACAGACCTGCTAAAGAGGCTATCTGCACTATGCTTGTCGTCCTCTTTTCGAGTACTGCTGCTCGGTGTTAGATCCTTACCAAATAGGATTAACGGAGTACCTCGAGAAAGTTCAAAGGAGGACAACACGTTTTGTATTATCGAGAAATAGGGGAGAGAGTGTCACGGACATAAAACAGGAAATGGGGTGGAAATAACTAAGGCAAAGGCGTTCTTACGAACTGCCAGCATGCTGAAAGTGAAAAATAGGACCGCAACTTACCTTGTAATGAAATAAGTGTAGTGAGAAGTATTTTCTTTTAATTTGTCGATGGTAACTAGTTTCGGATATCTGTGTCGATAGCCGGCCGTTGTGGCCGTGCGGTTCTAGGAGCTTCAGTCTGGAACCGCGTGACCGCTACGGTCGAATCCTGCCTCGGGCATGGACGTGTGTGATGTCCTTAGGTTAGTTAGGTTTAAGTAGTTCTAAGTTCTAGGGGACTGATGACCACAGATGTTAAGTCCCGTAGTGCTCAGAGCCATTTGAACCATTCTGTGTCGATTTTCAAACCGTCGGTACCGTAAATGTGACAAACAGACGATAGCCTATGTACAAAACTGTCCCTGCAGTGGTGATCAAAGCAGCACTATGGCCGACTCAACAACAGTAAATACAACATATATATATAGGGCGGAGATTAGAGAACTCCAATGTCTACTGCCGCTTCGATCACCACTGCAGCGGCAGTGTTTGTACATAGGCTATCGCTTGTACTCGTATTTGTCACATTTACGACGCAGATGGTTTGAAAATGGACACAGGCGTCCGAAACTACTCACCATCAAGAAATAAAAATAAAAAAAAGCTTCTTAATGCAACTTATGACGCAGCTACAACCATTTATTTCAAAGGCGTTTTTCAATGCGGCGGGATCTTCTCACGAAATTGCAGTCATTAACTTTCTCCTGCGAATGTGAAAATATTTTGTTGATGCCGACATAAATGGGGAAAAACGATCACCATAACAAGATACGGCAAATCAGAGCTTAGGCGGAGATATACAGGGTGTTACAAAAAGGTACGGCCAAACTTTCAGGAAACATTCCTCACACACAAAGAAAGAAAAGATGTTATGTGGACATGTGTCCGGAAACGCTTACTTTCCATGTTAGAGCTCATTTTATTACTTCTCTTCAATCACATTAATCATGGAATGGAAACACACAGCAACAGAACGTACCAGCGTGACTTCAAACACTTTGTTACAGGAAATGTTCAAAATGTCCTACGTTAGCGAGGATACATGCATCCACCCTCCGTCGCATGGAATCCCTGATGCGCTGATGCAGCCCTGGAGAATGGCGTATTGTATCACAGCCATCCACAATACGAGAACGAAGAGTCTCTACATTTGGTACCGGGGTTGCGTAGACAAGAGCTTTCAAATGCCCCATAAATGAAAGTCAAGAGGGTCGAGGTCAGGAGAGCGTGGAGGCCATGGAATTGGTCCGCCTCTACCAATCCATCGGTCACCGAATCTGTTGTTGAGAAGCGTACGAACACTTCGACTGAAATGTGCAGGAGCTCCATCGTGCATGAACCACATGTTGTGTCGTACTTGTAAAGGCACATGTTCTAGCAGCACAGGTAGAGTATCCGTATGAAATTATGATAACGTGCTCCATTGAGCGTAGGTGAAAGAACATGGGGCCCAATCAAGACATCACCAACAATGACTGCCCAAACGTTCACAGAAAATCTGTGTTGATGACGTGATTGCACAATTGCGAGCGGATTCTTGTCAGCCCACACATGTTGATTGTGAAAATTTGCAATTTGATCACGTTGGAATGAGGCCTCATCCGTAAAGAGAAAATTTGCACTGAAATGAGGACTGACACATTGTTGGATGTGCCCGTGGAGGCCAATCAGCTGCTGATAGTGCCTGCACACGTTGTACATGGTACGGAAACAACTGGTTCTCCCGTAGCACTCACCATACAGTGACGTGGTCAACGTTACCTTGTACAGCAGCTACTTCTCTGACGCTGACATTAGGGTCATCGTCAACTGCACGAAGAATTACCTCGTCCATTGCAGGTGTACTCGTCGTTCTAGGTCTTCCCCAGTCGCGAGTCATAGGCTGGAATGTTCCGTGCTCCCTAAGACGCTGATCAATTGCTTCGAACGTCTTCCTGTCGGGACACCATCGTTCTGGAAATCTGTCTCGATACAAACGTACCGCGCCACGGCTATTGCCCCGTGCTAATCCATGCATCAAATGGGCATCTGCCAACTCCGCATTTGTAAACATTGCACTGACTGCAAAACCACGTTCGTGATGAACACTAACCTGTTGACGCTACATACTGATGTGCTTGATGCTAGTACTGTAGAGCAATGAGTCGCATGTCAACACAAGCACCGAAGTCAACATTACCTTCCTTCAATTGGGCCAACTGGAGGTGAATCGAGGAAGTACACTACATACTGACGAAAATAAAATGAGCTCTAACATGGAAATTAAACGTTTCCGGACACATGTCCACATAACATCTTTTCTTTATTTGTGTGTGAGGAATGTTTAAAGTTTGGCCGTACCTTTTTTAACACCCTGTATAGGTATTCGTTTTTTTTTCCTGCGCTGTTCGAGAGCGGAATGATAGAGAGTTAGTATGAAGGTGATTCCATGAACCCTCTGCCAGGAACTTATGTGCGATTTTCAGAGTATCCATGTAGTTGTAGATATAGAAACTGTCTCAATATGGCGCTTAAACTAAAGAACCGTGTGGTCTGGAGAGTAATCGTACCAACCGCTGAAGAAGTCTTAACAGCGGAAGAAATCTGGTCCGAGTGAGGCTGAGCTCTTGCTGCGGGTGCTATTTAACCCATCGGGTTCCGGAAAAACAGGCGACTGCGCAGAGGAAACTACTTTCCACAGCCACCTAACTGTGCTCATTTGCAAGACTGTTTACTTCAGCCGGTTGCCCGACACCGACTTCTGTCAGAAGCGCTTACCTGGTACCTCTCTGTGTTCTTTCTGGTTGAAGTAACGTTAAAACTTAGCCCAAAAGCTCCTTTACAACGGAAAACGCCATTTTTGCGAAGATGACCAACAGCTGAATTCACTGCCTTTACGTTCGGCAAAACTTATGGACAATACCTCCATACTGGGGCATCATTAGCGTCCATTTGGCATCTTTCGTTCATCGTAGCAACACACATAAAATCACTAACGAGATCATAGTCAAAATTGATGAATACCATTAATACGACTTGTTATTCTCTGATCAACCCACTTCTGATGTGACAATAATTGTTTGCTGCCCGTGGAGGGTGAGGTATAACGCATGGAATCTTTGCAAAAGCTTCAACACAAATCTCAGCAGCAATGTTTTTCACCGATTCTCTTTTATCCATCCTATGAGTATGTCTAACGTTTCGTCCCTGGGGCACTATCATTTTCTTTCTCTCTGACGTCATTTTACACTTGCAACAGCCAGAGCAATACAGTGTTGTACAGCTCAATATCCAATTCTTAACTGACGCGTTGACCGCATTTATGTGTGGCGTCTGGCTGGTATTAAATTTTATGATTGTTCCTGCTATCGCGCCCAGAAACTGTCTGGATTAATGATGGCCGAACAAATGAGGTTCCGCTGTACTTTGAACAAGTTAGTTCCTCTGCCGGCTCAGATTGGGTTTCGATTTATCGAGTAAAAGGTTGTTTGGTCTCTGTGTAAACACCGTCGTGTGTGCTCAGTCACACGCATCATCTGTCAATTTACAATACAATTACATTAAACTGCTTTGGAGATAACGCAACAGGTAGTCCTACAAATCTCTCATTCTTGATACAACTTACGACGTTTTCTATGCTTGCGTTCCTTAAAAATAAATTCGGTGGCCCCACTCAATGATGCTTCAAATCCAACTTGTGGATTTCATCAATAAAATATGATGAATGAAACTGCCTGCAGTCCATTCCAGGATTCTGGTCCCAGAGTTCGCTTGTACCATAGTACATGCTATTTGCCATATAAATACTAATAAGACAACACATGTCTCCAGTTTATTACGTAAATACAATTCAGAAGAGAATTTCACAGCAACAACTGACATCAGCCATGTATTTGTATTGTTGCGAATCTACTTTGCTATGGCTTCCACAGAAATAAAAGTACTGTAGGTCTACACACGAGGACCCGTACGATAGTTTGTAGTGTGGAGACCAAGACCTTGGGTGTGGAGTATTGTTAAGATTCTGGAAGACGAATGGCGACTTCTAAATACCCATAAAAAACTTCCAGTTCCAGCCCTGCTAAAACGTGCGTAATACCGTTTTCTAAATCATTTGCTTGGAAGGAAAACACCTACTGCACTGTATTTTCTCGCTTCCCTGAAATCTGGGGTGCACGGCCCCTCTTGCCACCTAGGGTCTATACGACCTACCACAACATACATTCTCTCTGAACAGCTTCCTGGCTTCTTGGCATCATTCAGAAAATATCGTTCTTGTGCAACGCAGCTAGCTCTTTATTCCCATGAAGTAATGAGAGATATCGACAAGGTATCTCAGATCGATTCCATATTCCTAGATTTCTAAAAGGCTTTTGATACTGTTCCTCGCAAGCGACTATTAAACAAATTGCGGGCATATGGAGTATCGTCTCAGTTGTGTGACTGGATTCGTAATTTCCTCTCAGAGAGGTCACGGTTCGTAGTGATAGACGGTAAATCATCGGGTAGTACAGAAGTGATGTCTGGCGTTCCGCAAGGTAGTGTCATAGCCCCTCTGTTGTTCCTGATTTAAATAAATGATCTAGATGATAATCTGAGCAGCCCCTTTGTATTGTTTGCAGGTGACGCTGTAATTTACCGCCTAGTAAAATCATCAGACGATCAATTCCAACTACAGAATGATCTAGAGAGAATTTCTGTATGGTGCGAAAAGTGACAATTGGCACTAAACAAAGAAAAGTGCGAGGTCATCAACATGGGTACTAAAAGAAATCCGATAAATTTTAGGTACACGATAAATCGCACAAATCTAAGGGCTGTCAATTCGACTAAATACCTAGGAATTACAATTACGAGTAACTTAAATTGGAAAGACCACATTGATAATATTGTGGGGAAGGCGAAACAAAGACTGCGCTTTGTTGGCAGAACTCTTAGAAGATGCGACAAACCCACTAAAGAGACAGCCTACATTACACTTGTCCGTCCTCTATTGGAATATTGCTGCGCGGTGTGGTATCCTTACCAGGTAGGATTGGTGGAGCGCATCGAAAAAGTGCAAAGAAGGGCAGCTCGTTTCGTGTTATCGCGCAATAGGGGTGAGAGTGTCACTGATATGATACACGAGTTGGTGTGGCAGTCGCTGAAACAAAGGCGGTTTTCTTTGCGGCGAGATCTATTTACGAAATTTCAATCACCAACTTTCTCATCCGAATGCGAAAATATTGTGTTGACACCCACCTACGTAGGGAGAAATGATCATCATAATGAAATAAGAGAAATCAGAGCTCGAACAGAAAGATTTAGGTGTTCCTTTTTCCCACGCGCCATCCGAGAGTGGAATGGTAGAGAAATAGTATGAAAATGGTTCGACGAATCCTCTGCCAGGCTCTTAAGTGTGAATTGCAGAGTAACCATGTAGATGTAGATGTCTGTAAAATCTATTTGTGGTCATCCATCTCCCCAACAGTTTAAGGGATGTGAGGTCAAAAAAGAAATTAAGTGTAAATATGTATCTCAGAGCAGAATTAAGCTGCCTGAAAGCTAGCGTTATTTTATTTTATATTGATATTAGTTTAAAAGAGTTTTTCGTTTTTATTTTAAATTTGTCGTAATGTAAATCAATTTGTTAGCAACCATACTTGAATCCACTATTTTTTCCACAACCTGCATTGCCATATTAGCAAAATGAAATAAATGTAGTTGTTTGAGTTTGCCGGCCGTTGTGGCCGAGCGGTTCTAGGCGCTTCAGTCCGGAACGCCGCTGCTCCTACGGTCGCAGGTTCGAATCCTGCCTCGGGCCTGGATGTGTGTGCTGTCCTTAGGTTAGTTCGGTTTCAGCAGTTCTAAGTCTAGGGGACTGATGACCACAGATGTTAAGTTCCATAGTGCTTAGAGCCATATGATTTTATTCATGTTTCCCGAGGCGTTAGTTCGTTGATTTCAGTTGTCGTTAAAATCATTTCTGGCGAAAAGTGATCCTTACAAGTGTTAGGGTGACACATAAGTTTAGCTTTTCCGTACTTGATGTTGGTATTGCAGTTACTGTGGGTTTATTAATGATTGTCATTTATTATTTGCAGTTCATGTTGCTATTTCAGTTACATATTGTCATTTTGTCATTTGGAGATACCGAGTACAGCTGTGCACACTAGAAAGTGGAGTGCCAAGCGAAGAAATCGAAACATTTCCGACATATTCTTATGTTTCAGTTCAGCAGAGCCGTGACAACAACGGAAGCAGTCAGAAACATTTGCACCATGTTTTTGGACAATGCCATTGGACAGAGCACGGCAAGGAAATGGTTTTCTCGTTTCAAGGAGGATCATTTTGACGTTAGTGACTTTCTACGTTCAGGAAGTCCATCGGGGTATGATGGAGATAGTTTAATCGCATTAATTTACAATGATCGACGTCAGTGTACTCGAGAACTGGCAGATGTGATAAAGTATGGTCATTCCAACATCGTGCGACATTTCCATTCAATGGGCAAGGTTCAATAATGGGTTGAACTGGTAATGCATAAACTAAGCCAAAATCACAGAAATCAGCTCGTCATCAACTGGCTTGTGAACAAGAAAGACCATTCCTCTTCTGTATCGTTACGGGTGTCTTTCTGCTAACATAAGGAAAAGAAAGGAGTGGATGAGCCCAAACAAAGCAGCAACTCCCCTTACAAAGACTTGCGCGCATCCACTGAAGATAATGTTATGCACCTGGTGGAACAGCGACGGTGTAGTGTACTACGAATTGCTTCCCCGACGTGTAACCAACACTGCTGACAGGAAGTGATGCTACTCCATGATAAAGCCCGCCCGCGTTCTGCTAGACTAAACAACAAACACTATACGGGAAGTCATTCACACCCACTTTACTCACTTGATCTCGCCTCCTCAAATTTTCACTTTTTTTGCTCTCTATCGAACAACCTTCAAGGAACTTCGTTCCGGGATGAAAATGCACTGTGAACATGGCTCGTCGAGTAATTCGCCTCAAAACCACGTGATTTCTACAGTCGCGGAATCGAAAAGTTACACCAGTGTTGGCAGACTGCTGTAAATGGTGTAGGATATTATTGATGACTAAAATGTTTCTGTTGTGTTTATTAAACTTAGGGAAAAACGCTACCAACGTAAGCACTAATCCAATATATGGAAGGATCAGACACACACACACTCTCTCTAGCAGAAGAAATAAGGAGTAAAAAAAGGAACAGGGAAATATAGCACAGGATACAGAAATGTAACAAGGCTACATAACGATCATGATTATAGGAGTGTATGTTATATATACATACATCAAAATAAGTTTTGCATCACCTCGGTTCCGAGAGTTCCGCAACCTGTACAGAAAATTGGAACAGAGATCAACATAAACAGCATTTCATCTATTTCTATTGCTCATGAAAGCTAAAATTGCACTTTGTACCACCATACAGCGAGATCTTCAGAGGTGGTGGTCCAAATTGCTGTACACACCGGTACCTGTAATACGCAGTAGCACGTCCTCTTGCATTGATGCATGCCTGTATTCGTCGTGGCAGACTATCAACAAGGTCATCAAGTCACTGTTGGTCCTGTTGTCGGCGATTCGGTATAGATCCCTCAGACTGGTTGATGAGTCACATCGTCCATAAACAGCCCTTTTCAATCTATCCCCGCATGTTCGATAGAGTTAATGTCTGGAGAACGTGCTGGCAACTCTAGTCGAGCGCTGTCGTTATCCTGAAGGAAGTCATTCACAAGATATGCACGACGCGGGCGCGACTTGTCGTCCATGAAGACGAATGTCTCGTCAATATGCTACTAATATGGTTGCACTATCGCTCGCAGGATGGCATTCACGTTATCATACAGCCATTACGGTGCCTTCCATAACCACCAGCGGCGTACGTCGGCCCCACATAATGCCCCCCCAAAACAGCAGGGAACCTCCTCCTTGCTGCACTCGCTGGACAGTGTGTCTAAGGCGTTTAGTCTGACCGGGTTACCTCAAAAATGTCTCCAACGATTGTCTAGTTGAAGGCATATACGACAGTCATCGGTGAAGAGAACGTAATGCTAATCCTGATCGGTCCATTTGACATCTTTCTGGGCCCACCTGTACTGGACTGCATGGCGTCGTGGTTGCAAAGCTGGACCTCGTCATGGACATCGGGAGTGAAGTTGCTCATCCTGCAGACTATTGTGCACATTTGATTTTATTGTCTTGCTTATAGCTGCTAAAACAATTAATATAGTAATACGTTCTATTTCAAAAGAACTAGAAATAAAGTCATAATAATAAATATAATTTCAACCACCAAAATTGAACATTCAAGCAATAGAAATTAAAATAGCAACATCATGAATCTGGTTAGATAGATCAGTTAATATACCAGAACTATAAGATTTTACATTTTGGTAATGAGTAATTAAACAATAAGAAACCAAACCTAAACCATCTGAACCTAGAAAAATTCTTATCAAATTAGGACTAATAATTAAAAATCCTATTGAAAGGATAAATATTAAAACGATAATAACAAAACGATTCAAATTTTTCTCACCTGATATATAATCCTCTATATAAAAAATTACCAAATAAGAAGTATATATAACAAAAGACATAAATAGAATAGACATTCAAGCCAAAATTAAAGTCATCACAACCACAGAACCATTCAAATTATAAAAGCTCTCATTCAACAAAAACTCTATAATCAATTATTAAATAATAGATATCAAGAATAAAAGTTATGGTTCTAGAAAAAAACAATCAAAAAACTCAAATAACAAATAGAAAATAAATGCATGGCCTAAGATGAGAAAATTCATATAATTGATCCCACAAAACAATATTTTTAATTAAAATATTAAAAAAAGAAATATTCATCCTTTAAACAAAGAACATTTAAAGACAATCAATGCAAAAGTAATAGACGATATACCCGAAAATAACCAAGAGAACAAGTATAAATGCCAGAATAATAATTCCCAAGCTGAAAATAAGAATATATATACAAAGTATAAACAGGTCTCAATTAAGATAAAAAATTAGAGCTAAAAATCTAAAAGAAGACCAAGACATAATTCTATTTAATAATGTAAGCCCACCTACCAAGCCAGCCAGAGTGGCTGTGTGGTTCTAGGCACTTCAGTCTGAAACTGCACGACAGCTATGGTTGCAGGCTCCAATCCTGCCTCGGGCATGGATGTGTGCAATGTCCTTAGGTTAGTTAGGTTTAAGTAGTCCTGAATTCTAGGGGACTGATGACCTCAGATGTTAATTCCCATAGTGCTCAGAGCCATGTTAACCACCTACCAAATTTAATGAAGGAGGAGCAGCCATACCACAAAGCCTTTCTAGGCATCAAATTAATTATACCCTTATTAATAAATAATCTGTCTACTTGAACATTCATAAATAATATTAGATAAACAAAATAAACCAGAAGCACATAAACCATGACCAACTATTAAAGGAAGTGAGCCTATAGAAACTCATCAATTCATGGTTATTAATCCACCAATAACCACTCTTATGGGGGTGCCAGAAGAATAAGCAATTAAAGACTTTAAATCAACTTGATGAAAACAGATAAATTTAACAATAACTCCACCAGACAAACCTCAAGACGACCAGAAATAATTAAACTTCAACTCCAAATAAGTAATAATATTCATCACATGAAAAATACCACAAGCCCCCAACTTCAACAAAACAGCAGCAAAAATTAATCTGCCAGAAATAGGAGCCTCTACATGGGCCTTAGGGAGTCATAAATGAACCTAAAATATGGGCATCTTAACTAAAAAAGACAAAATCATAGAAACATAAAAATAAAATAATGAAAACCAAAATCAAACAACAAAGGAAAATACGAAGTATTACACAGAAAAATCATAAACCCTAAATGTTGTTGTTCTTGTGGTCTTCAGTCCTGAGACTGGTTTGATGCAGCTCACCATGCTACCCTATCCTGTGCGAGCTTCTTCATCTCCCAGGACTTACTGCAACCTACATCCTTCTGAATCTGCTTAGTGTATTCATCTCTTGGTCTCCCTCTACGATTTTTATCGTCCATGCTGCCCTCCAATTGGTGATCCCTTGATGCTTCAGAACATGTCCTACCAAGCGATCCCTTCTTCTGGTCAAGTTGTGCCACAAACTTCTCTTCTCCCCAATCCTATTCAATACTTCCTCATTAGTTATGTGATCTACCCATCCAATCTTAAGCATTCTTCTGTAGCACCACATTTCGAAAGCTTCTATTCTCTTCTTGTCCAAACTATATATCGTCCATGTTTCACTTCCATACATGGCTGCACTCCATACAAATACTTTCAGAAATGACTTCCTGACACTTAAATCTATACTCGATGTTAACAAATTTCTCTTCTTCAGAAACGTTTTCCTTGCCATTGCCAGTCTACATTTTATATCCTCTCCACTTCGACCATCATCAGTTATTTTGCTCCCCAAATAGCAAAACTCCCTTACTACTTTAAGTGTCTCATTTCCTAATCTAATTCCCTCAGCATCACCCGACTTAATTCGACTACATTCCATTATCCGCGTTTTGCTTTTGTTGATGTTCATCTTATACCCTCCTTCCAAGACACTGTCCATTCCATTCAACTGCTCTTCCAAGTCCTTTGCTGTCTCTGACAGAATTACAATGTCATCGGCGAACCTCTAAGTTTTTATTTCTTCTCCGTGGATTTTAATACCTACTCCGAATTTTTCTTTTGTTTCCTTTACTGCTTGCTCAATATACAGATCGAATAAAATCGGGGAGAGGCTACAACCCTGTCTCACTCCCTTCCCAACCACTGCTTCCCTTTCATGTCCCTCGACTCTTATAACTGCCATCTGGTTTCTGTACAAATTGTAAATAGCCTTTCGCTCGCTATATTTTACCCCTGCCACCTTTAGAATTTGAAGGAGAGTATTCAACATTGTCAAAAGCTTTCTCTAAGTCTACAAATGCTAGAAACGTAGGTTTGCCTTTACTTAATCTTTCTTCTAAGGTAAGTTGTAAGGTCAGTATCGCCTCACGTGTTCCAGTGTTTCTACGGAATCCAAATTGATCTTCCCCGAGGTCGGCTTCTACTAGTTTTTCCATTCGTCTGTAAAGAATTCGTGTTAGTATTTTGCAGCTGTGGCTTATTAAAGTGATAGTTCGGAAATTTTCACATCTATCAACACCTGCTTTCTTTGGGATTGGAATTATTATATTCTTCTTGAAGTCTGAGGGTATTTCGCCTGTTTCATACATCTTGCTAACCAAATGGTAGAGTTTTGACAGGACTGGCTCTCCCAAGGCCGTCAGTAGTTCCAATGAAATGTTGTCTACTCCGGGAGCCTTGTTCCGACTCTGGTCTTTCAGTGCTCTGTCAAACTCTTCACGCAGTATCTTATCTCCCATTTCATCTTTATCTACATCCTCTTCCATTTCCATAATTTTGTCCTCAAGTACATCGCCCTTGTATAAACCCTCTATATACTCCTTCCACCTTTCTGCCGTCCCTTCTTTGCTTAGAACTGGGTTGCCATCTGAGCTCTTGATATTCATACAAGTGGTTCTCTTCTCTCCAAAGGTCTCTTTAATTTTCCTGTAGGCAGTATCTATCTTACCCCTAGTGAGATAAGCCTCTACATCCTTACATTTGTCCTCTAGCCATCCCTGCCTAGCCATTTTGCACTTCGTGTCGATCTTATTTTTGAGATGTTTGTATTCCTTTTTGCCTGTTTCATTTACTGCATTTTTATATTTTCTCCTTTCATCAATTAAATTCAATATTTCTTCTGTTACCCAAGGATTTCTACTAGCCCTCGCCTTTTTACCTACTTGATCCTCTGCTGCCTTCACTACTTCATCCCTCAAAGCTACCCATTCTTCTTCTATTGTATTTCTTTCCCCCATTCCTGTCAATTGTTCCCTTATGCTCTCCCTGAAACTCTGTACAACCTCTGGTTCTTTCAGTTTATCCAGGTCCCATCTCCTTAAATACCCACCTTTTTGCAGTTTCTTCAGTTTTAATCTACAGATCATAACCAATAGATTGTGGTCAGAGTCCACATCTGCCCCTGGAAGTGTCTTACAATTTAAAACCTGTTTCCTAAATCTCTGTCTTACCATTATATAATCTATCTGATGCCTTTTAGTATCTCCAGGGTTCTTCCATGTATACAGTCTTTTTTCATGATTCTTAAACCAAGTATTAGCTATGATTATGTTGTGCTCTGTGCAAAATACCAGGCGGCTTCCTCTTTCATTTCTTAGCGCCAATCCATATTCACCTACTACGTTTCCTTCTCTCCCTTTTCCTACTACCGAATTCCAGTCACCCATGACTATTAAATTTTCGTCACCCTTCACTATCTGAATAATTTCTTTCATCTCATCATACATTTCATCAATTTCTTCATCATCTGCAGAGCTAGTTGGCATATAAACTTGTACTACTGTAGTAGGCATGGGCTTCGTATCTATCTTGGCCACAACAATGCGTTCACTGTGCTGTTTGTAGTAGCTTACCCGCATTCCTATTTTCCTATTCATTATTAAACCTACTCCTGCATTACCCCGATTTGATTTTGTGTTTATAACCCTGTAGTCACCTGACCAGAAGTCTTGTTCCTCGTGCCACTGAACTTCACTAATTCCCACTATATCTAACTTTAACCTATCCATTTCCCTTTTTAAATTTTCTAACCTACCTGCCCGATTAAGGGATCTGACATTCCACGCTCCGATCCGTAGAACGCCAGTTTTCTTTCTCCTGATAACGACATCCTCTTGAGTAGTCCCCGCCCGGAGATCTGAATGTGGGACTAGTTCACCTCCAGAATATTTTACCCAGGATGACGCCATCATCATTTAATCATACAGTAAAGCTGCATGCCCTCAGGAAAAATTACGGCTGTAGTTTCCCCTTGCTTTCAGCCGTTTGCAGTACCAGCACAGCAAGGCCGCTTTGGTTATTGTTACAAGGCCAGATCAGTCAATCATCCAGACTGTTGCCCCTGCAACTATTGAAAAGGCTGCTGCCCCTCTTCAGGAGCACATGTTTGTCTGGCCTCTCAACAGATACCCCTCCGTTGTGGTTGTACCTACGGTACGGCTATCTGTATCGCTGAGGCACGCAAGCCTCCCCACCAATGGCAAGGTCCATTATAAATAAAACTAACAATAAAGGTAGTCTAGCAACTAAAGTATAAAAAATTAAATAAACACCAGCCTGCAAGCAATCAGGTTGGTAAACCCAACCAAAAATTAAAAGCAAAGTAGGAACCAATCAAACCTCAAATATGAATATACACAAATCATAAAAACAAAACTTGACAGGAACACTAAAGAATGAACCAACTATCAACAATTATTTAATAAACAGAGGGATTAAAAACAGTTATAAATAAATACTTTAACATAAAGGCAATCTAAAATAATAAAAAATCATTACCATGAGACTGAATTATTGAACTAAAATAGAAAGACCTAAAGCACACATGAAGAAAAAAAATTAAAAAAAAACAGGAATAAATTATCATAATCAAATTCAACAAGAGAAATAATAATCAACATGAAAAAAAGAGAGAACAATATACTCCAATCTCAGAAAAACCATTAATAAATGCTTTCATTTAGAAGAGAAAACATAAACAACACCCAAATATACCAGAAAGTAGTAAAAACAGAGAATATAATTATCAGTTTTCATACTTTAAAAACTGGAAATAAGTATATCCCCCACTTTTAAAACTTCAAGGGCGGAAAAACTTCCTATCATCGGTCCCCAAATACGATATTTTAATAAACTAACCCCTGAAATGATCAAAATAATAATTATATCACTATCAAATGTAATAAATATTAATTTTATTAAATTAAGACACCCAGTATCAACAATGCTCTTCATTATCCTTCAAACCTTACTTGTAGGATTAATAACAGGAGGAATAATGGAAAGTTATTGGTTGTCATATATTCTATTCTTAACATTTCTTGGTGGTACATTAGTTCTATTTACTGTATGTATATCACAAGAATTGCATCAAAAGAAATATTTTAGCCTAAATCAATTACTATAATCGTTACTTTAATCTTGATTATACCAACATTAATTATTTTAGACACAATGGTATTTGTAGATTTCTTCAAAAATACCAAAACTATTAATATTAATAACTCAATCAATGATCAAGAAATAACAATATCTTTAGAAAAATTATATAATAGACCAACATTTATTATTACAATAATGATAATAATTTATTTATTTTTTGCACTATTAGCAGTAGCTAAAATTACTAACATTAACCATGCACCTATTCGTAAAATAAGATAATTTTACTAATGAATGAACCCCTATGATGAAGACAATCTTTAATTAAAATTATTAATAATTCCTTAGTTGATTTACCTGCACCAATAAATATTTCATTTTGATGAAATATTTTGTCCCTATTAGGTCTGTGTTTAGTAATTCAGATCGTGTCTGGACTAATTTCAGCCATGCCCTATACATCAGATTTTGAAATAGCATTCAGTAGTGTAGTACAAATCTGCTGTGACGTAAATAACAGTTGAATCTGAGAGGCACCCAAATGCCTTGCTCATACTGTGGCATCAAGCAGTCAGGCCTGCAAGATGAGTGGTCTGCCAAGTGAGTGGACTCATTCTTATTTATCGAGTAACATGTACTCTAGTACTCACAATTAAGTTACAAGTTATTCTCTTGTTTGAATATTATGCAACGGAAACGGAAATGATAATCTGACTATCAGTAATTTACACAACTCTGACTGTTCACTACACACTGGCAATACCACATTTTCTTTCTTATTTAACGGCTTTGATCAACACGTGGCCATCGCACTGAATATGAATGGCGCACACATTATAAATTCTGGATATCATGACAACTGAAGGAAAAGGCCACCGATCTTTTTCTTTTCACTATCTTTTTTATTCTGATAAATTCTATAACCTAAACACACCAGTACATTTTCTACAACAATTGCACATGAGAAACTTCGCCCAGTGGGCATGGCTTTACATTGGTGATTCTCTATCTTATGGTCTCGTAATTATCTAACACTACAATGCACTTTCTGGGTAGGAGGGTGGATCTTTTGCTACATCTCACACTTCAACTCTCACACCCATCATCACGAAAATTTCCTCCAGACCGAGCGGTACAAAAAGGAACATGCATAACCCACTGCCTCTGAAACTATCTTGCTACTCTCCCATGCAAACCACACATACTTAAATTACATGAAATACACCACACTGGCAACATGAAATACAACACAAGGAATAGTCACAACGTTATAATTACATCACTTTCAACTTTCCCATTTCAATTAGTATTCATCCCAGTTTCACATGACACTGCCCCACTTCGTAACTTTTCTTTCCTACTGTGAACTCTGGAGGATATATGCACGTCTTCCTGTGCAATGCATGCCAAGTGGCGTTGCTGGATAGACGGCTGACTCACCTTGCTTCACTCCCAGAGTATTGTAGTCTGAATCAAGCGTCTCATGGAAACATAACATGCAAAGTAATATTAAGAACATATTCATCACACACACGAGTCCTCAACTGATACCATGGACGAGTACTTATTTTTATCCTTTGTCTCACACACAGGTTGAGACTCACCACGTGGAAGTACTTGTCTCTAATTTCAAGTCCTGCACATGCCATTTCTTAAATATTTCCAACTTATAGTACACACGTCAGTAATTCAGCTTAACTTTAGCACTCAGAAGTATTTCAACTTATTGCTACACGTGGTTTCATTGTGACCGTTGGTCACTTCCGAAGATTACTATAATCCCCTTAATATTACCTGCCTGACATATAATTCTCCCCACAAAAGTTCCTGAAATAGAGAAATTATTATTCCAAACTACTCTTAAGTATTCCACATGCATACCATTCTATCCACTCCTTTGTCTTTACGGAGCACACCTAAGACAGGTCTTACCAACACAAGATCCAGCGGCAGATTGCTGAAAACATGTCTGTTCTTCAGGTCATCTCGCACCTCTGCCGAAGTGGGGGAGCACCTTGCTACCGTATTGGTCAGCCACATTTCAGGCGCTCAAAGCTCAGGTAAATTTCATCTCTTTGGTTCCACCAAAGGTTACCAAAGGACCGCCTCAAAGATGATCATATATTGCACATTCACTATCTGTGGTTAGCAAACGACCATACATTCATTCATTTTGCAGATCTCACCAAATTGGATGTAGGGATTTATATTGTGGAAGTGCACATGTGATGCATTAAATAAATAAATTGTGATTCTTTCCTACACTGGTATCCGGCTTCGGCGTATTAAGTGAAATTGAATTATCATTACAAAAATATGTTGTTCTGACAAGAATAACGAAGAATGTTGTACCTATTTTCAATATCGGGCGATACTGTACCCTTTCAAATCATTCTAACTGTGCATGCAAATGCAGCATCTATATCATTTATTTGCATTTACTTACATGTAGGACAAGGAATCTACTATGGATCTTATATTTATATACACACCTAAATATTTGGAACAGTAATTCGGTTCTTAGTTACAGCAACTGCATTTATGCAATATGTTTTACCTTGAGTTGAAATATCATTCTGAGGTGCAACAGTAATTACTAATTTATTATCAGCAATTCCATACATAGGAACAGACTTAGTTCAGTGAGTATGAGGAGGGTTTGCTGTTGACAATGCAACATTAAATCGATTATTTACATTCCATTTTGTACTACCATTTATTATTGCAGCTATGATAGCAATCCACTTATTCTTTCTGCATCAGACAGGGTCTAATAACTCTTTAGGCCTAAATGTAGATATTGAAAAAATTCCATTCCACCCATACTTCACTTTCAAGGATTCTATTACATTTGTATTAATAACATCATTATTAATTATATTATGCCTAATTAATTTGTATCTACTAGGCGACCCAGATAATTTTGTACCTGCTAATCCATTAATAATACCAGTCCATATTCAACCAGAATATACTTCCCATCTGCCTATGCAATTTTATGATCAATTCCTAATGAATTAGGAGGTATTATTACATTATTTTTATCAATTAGAATCTTAATAATTTTACAATGTTACAACAAAACCCCATTCTGAGGTATTCAGTTCTACCCTAATAATCAAATTCTATTCTGAATTATAGCAGTTGTATATTTATTAACATGAATTGGTAAATGACCAGTTGAAGAAGCATATATTACACCAGGACAAATCTTAACAATTATCTACATCACATACTTCTTAATTCATGTTCATGTTGCAAATTCATGAAAGAAGCTAATTAAGGAATAAAATAAATAAGTTAATTAGCTTAGGAAAAGCACATGTTTTGAAAACATAAAACTAAAAGTTGAAATCTTTTATTAATTTTTCTCAAAAAAATTTCACTAAATAAATGAAATAAATAAAATCTTTAAGCCAATAGAAAATAAAAAAATCAAAGACAAAGGTAGAAAGCTCTTTCAAGCCAAATATATTCATTGATCATACCAAAACTGGGGTAAAGTATCTCAAACTCAAAAATATATATATATATATAAATATATAATAGCAAGCTTAATAAAAAATATAAAAGAATAAAAATAACCTAAAAAACTTAAAACCAACAACATTCTAATAAAAACAATTCTAATACATTCAGCCAAAAAATCAAAGTAAAACCGCCTGCACCATATTCAGTGTAAATCCTGAAACTAATTCAAATTCACCCTCAGCAAAATCAGAAGGAGTTCGACTAATTTCAGCCAAACAAGAAGCAAAACAAGCTACATCTAAAGGAAAAGAAATGATGATAATTTAACAATAAAGTTGTTTACTGGACTTTGTTTCCTGACAGTCACGAATATTGACCATTCCTCAAGGGTAACTTGTACACACAGTGTGAATGAGAATTCCGCCGATAAACTTTCGTAGCTCGTAGTATGGACCAAAACATGAAAAGAGGTCTTGTAAAACGCATACTAGAAGAGCTATGAGTACTTTTTGATCTTCGCTACCGTGAAACGTCTCTACTACTGAACAACTGCCCGTAGCTATTAAAGTTGTAAGTAGGCTGGTAACGCCACGTGGCTCTCTGTATGAAAATCACTGACTGTGCTGTGTGCAGTCTGTGGCTGGTTTGTATTGTTGGAATATTTGCTATTGTAGTGTTGGGCAGTTGTATGTGAACAGCACGTAGCGTTGCGCAGTTGGAGGTGAGCCGCCAGCTGTGGTGGATGTGGGGAGAGAGATGACAGAGTTTTGAGAGAGGACGATCTGGACGTGTATCCGTCAGATAGAGGAAATTTGTAAGACTGGATGTCATGAACTAATATATATATATATATATATATATATATATATATATATATATATATATATATATATAATGACTTTTGAACACTATTAAGGTAAATACATTGTTTGTTCTCCATCAAAATATTTCATTTGCTAACTATGCCTATCAGTAGTTAGTGCCTTCAGTAGTTTGAATCCTTTATTTAGCTGGCAGTATTGGCGATCGCTGTGTTGCAGTAGTTCGAGTAACGAAGATTTTTGTGAGGTAAGTGATTTATGAAAGGTATAGGTTATTTTTAGTCAGGGCCATTCTTTTGTAGGGATTACTGAAAGTCAGATTGTGTTGCACTGAAAAAAAAAAATTGTGTGTGAGTTTAGTGTTGATCAGAATAAGTAAAGAGAGAAATTTCTGAGTATGTTCAGTTTTGCTCAGCTGTTTGAAAATCAAATAACGTAAGAGGTTTTCCAGCACTGTCATTTATTAAATTTTCAAAGGGGAAGTTTCAAAGTAGGCATTTGAGAGCTCATATTTACCGGAATTTTTTCCTTGTTTTGGCACACACTACCACTTCTGAAAGTTTGGCAGTCGAGGTCTGGTTCGCCCTGTCTAATAAATAGTGTGGTAGAAAGACTACATCTCTATCATATACCCTTTTCAAACCGAGAAATCCGTTTTTGTCCTCCATTCTTTTTTTTGCTATTGTTTCTTGTACATATTGTATATTAACGGTATGTCGATTGAACTTACACTGATTTTCCTGAACGTTTCGAGTATCTTGCACCATTCTACACTGTCGAACGCTTTTACAAGATCGTCAAATCCTATGAACGTTTTATGTACTGTCTCCTGATTGAAGGTGTTTGTGGGTCGCCTAGCAGTTGTCCGAGCTGAAATTTTGCACAGGATATTTTTTAGTCGATTGATATAGGATTAGAGGACAGGAGGAGGAAAATTTTACCTGTAGGAATGGACCAACCTAATAGTCATGCCTGAATGCATACTGTCTTAATAGCAACATTTTTTATTAAAAATTAAAATTACTTTTCAAAGGTAACCGGTTTCGATCGTATCTAGATCGTCATACAAGCATGTCTCATTAGGTGGTGACCAAAGACGATGAGCGGAATGCTCATAAGTGTCGGAAGACACCTCCGCAAAGTTGATTTAGATATGATCGAAAGCGGTTACCATTCACATGTGATTTTAATTTTTAATAGAAACATTTACGATCGAGATCTGGAACTCAAGAAACGATTTCAGCGTGTATGTCGCCACAAAAATGCTAACGACCTTCATCTTCTCCACGAGAACGCAAGGGCTAATACACGGCTGCGCATCCGAGAGGAGCTCACAGAACTTCATTGTATGTTCTGTCCCATCCAACCTATAGCCCAGATCTCGGACCTTCTGACTTCCAGGTTTTCGGTCCAATGAAGGATGGACTCCGCGGGAAGCAGTACGTTGACGAAGGGGAGGTTATTCATGCAGCAAGACGTCGGCTCCGATGTCGACCAGTAGGGTAGTATCATAACGGCACACAGGTCCTCCCAGTGAACGGAGATTATGTTCCCAGAATGAGATTTCCACTCTGCAGCGGAGTGTGTGCTGATATGGAACTTCCTGCAGATTAAAACTGTTTGCCGGACCGAGATTCGAACTCGAGACCTTTGCCTTTCGCGGGCAAGTGCTCTACCATCTGAGCTACCCAAGCACGTCTCAAGAACCGTCCTCACAGCCTTACTTGTGCCAGTACCTCGTCTCCTACCTTCCAAACTTTACAGAAGCTCTCCTGCGAACCTTGCAGAACTAGCACTCCCGAAAGAAAGGATATTGTGGAGACATGGCTTAGCCACAGCCTCGGGGATGTTTCCAGAATGAGATTTCCACCCTGAGATTATGTTAATGAACAGGTTCTTGTAGCCAAATAGTAGGGAATAATATGGTGTGTTGTAATCCTGAATAAATCCAACCGGCTTTCAGAAAAAAAAGTGTTGCGTTACTTATTGAATGTCCCTCGTACATGCCGTCTGAATCAGAACTTCGGTCACGGAAGCATCTTGATACGTTATTAATTCATACGGCCGTCAGCGAGGGGCAACGTCCTCTGTGGTCGGTGACCGATAGAGGGCCGGCCTTCGGCCGAGTGGCAGGAGTGGGCGTGGCAGCGGTGCAGACACACTGACCGACATGGCGCGGCCTTGGCTGACTGCGGTTGCGCAACTCTGCGCGCCTTCTGAGGCCAGCGCCCCGCAGCCGCAATCGCAGCCGCTGCAGGTGGTACCCCGTCCCGTCTTTCCCACGGAGGTGAGCGGCCCGCGCGCGGCCGAACCCGTCGGACGTTGACACTCTAGGCTGGAAACCCAGTGTGATCCCCCATCGGACAATGCACTGGAAGGCTGATACCAATAAGTAGCTCTTTTTGAATAAATTCCCGTAGAGCGCATCATTACGTAACCCTGAAACAACCACAAGGAGAACACAAATTCCATCGACGAAACTTCGGAGGTTGTTGAAAAATAATATGTGAGTATTTTAGTTCAAGGCACCTCAAGCCTCCGGTGGCTCTTAGGGCAGGAGTGACCACAACCCGTCTCACATTCCGCATCTTCATCTACATCTACTTCTACACGTACTCCGCAAGCCACCATAGGGTGCGTGTGGAAGGCTATCGAATACCGTTGCTACTCATTCCCTCCCCTGTCTCACTTGCAAGTCAAGGAGGGAAAAACGACTGTCTATAAAGGATATGCTTCCGTATGATTTCTCTTATCGTATCTTCGCGGTCCTTACACTATGTGATCAAAAGTTCAAATGGCTCTGAGCACTATGGGACTTAACATCTGAGGTGCCCTAGAACTTAGAACTATTTAAACCTAACTAACCGAAGGACATCACACACATCCACGTCCGAGGCAGGATGCGAACCTGCGACCCTAGCGGTCGCGCAGTTCCAGACTGAAGCGCCTAGAACCTCTCGGCCACAGTGGCCAGCCTGATCAAAAGTATCCAGACATCCCCATGTAATGCAGAATTGATCGACAGGTGTCACGAGAGGCGTGGAGTAGTGAGTTGCCAGCAGAGAAGCAGTAAGAGGAGAATACGTGGGTCCACAGAGCTCAGTGACTTTGAATGTGGACCTTTGCAAAGGTCCTGAGTTCGAATCTCGGTCCGGCATACAGTTTTAATCTGCCAGGAAGTTTCATATCAGCACACACTCCGCTGCAGAGTGAAAATCTCATTCTGTACACACCATGATGGTAGACAGTGGCTGTGAACGGAGCAAGCGCTGTGACTCCACAAAAGCTGTTTGAGGTCTGAAGATGGTCTACAACAGACCGAACCGACAACCTCATAAAAAAATGTTTCTTGCGGTTATCACTGTTCATGTCCATTTTTAAGGAATAAAAGAACCGCTGTTCTCCAAGAGAAATGTTCGTAAAATTACGTTACGGACATATTGTGGAGTCACAATTGTTCCTAACAGTAACTCCACGTGTAAGCCCCTAGGAATATGTCAGAAAGCGTTATTCTGCCCCAGCGTCATGAAATTAAGCGAGAGCTAATCTGAAAGTAGGGTCCGATTGGTCACAAAATGGAAACCACTGTGAAAATCAAAAATATTTTATTTGCAAAAGTTTGGCTGTGGATGCCTATCAAAAGCATAAGTGAACTTAAATATCATCACTACCATTATTAAAGTTACAAGTAATAAAGAAAGGCGTCCTTACATGAAAACAGAAGGAAGACAAAAGGCAATAGTGAGGAGACTGTTAGTGCTTTAGTTATTTAAAAGAATTATAAAACGAAATTACAGCAACGATAGCTAAACATTGGTAGAGATGCAGAATGTGATTTGATCTTTAACGTAGCAAGATATTTTAAGTTACTGCAATTGGCTGGTGTGATGTTCCAGGTCTGGCGATTGCTGATAAAGCAGATCTGCAGGCGTCAGCTGCTAAGGAGGGCAACGTCTGAAACACTTCGACAACTAACATGACAGGAAGCCTTGAGGTAAAATATTACAGCTTAACACGGTATTTGGATACTGAGAGGAAGGTGTAAAAACCGATATTTTAATTTAATCGACTGAGTCCATTTTAGTTAATCAAAAGGCTGAGAACGAGAAGGGAACACAGAACAGAACCCAAACGTAAACGTCAGTGCATTCAGCATCAACCAACACCAAGTCATATTGTAGCTAGAACAGGGATGAATTTTAGAGGTTCATCATATAATACTAAATATATACACTCCTGGAAATGGAAAAAAGAACACATTGACACCGGTGTGTCAGACCCACCATACTTGCTCCGGACACTGCGAGAGGGCTATACAAGCAATGATCACACGCACGGCACATCGGACACACCAGGAACCGCGGTGTTGGCCGTCGAATGGCGCTAGCTGCGCAGCGTTTGTGCACCGCCGCCGTCGGTGTCAGCCAGTTTGCCGTGGCATACGGAGCTCCATCGGAGTCTTTAACACTGGTAGCATGCCGCGACAGCGTGGACGTGAACCGTATGTGCAGTTGACGGACTTTGAGCGAGGGCGTATAGTGGGCATGCGGGAGGCCGGGTGGACGTACCGCCGAATTGCTCAACACGTGGGGCGTGAGGTCTCCACAGTACATCGATGTTGTCGCCAGTGGTCGGCGGAAGGTGCACGTGCCCGTCGACCTGGGACCGGACCGCAGCGACGCACGGATGCACGCCAAGACCGTAGGATCCTACGCAGTGCCGTAGGGGACCGCACCACCACTTCCCAGCAAATTAGGGACACTGTTGCTCCTGGGGTATCGGCGAGGACCATTCGCAACCGTCTCCATGAAGCTGGGCTACGGTCCCGCACACCGTTAGGCCGTCTTCCGCTCACGCCCCAACATTGTGCAGCCCGCCTCCAGTGGTGTCGCGACAGGCGTGAATGGAGGGACGAATGGAGACGTGTCGTCTTCAGCGATGAGAGTCGCTTCTGCCTTGGTGCCAATGATGGTCGTATGCGTGTTTGGCGCCGTGCAGGTGAGCGCCACAATCAGGACTGCATACGACCGAGGCACACAGGGCCAACACCCGGCATCATGGTGTGGGGAGCGATCTCCTACACTGGCCGTACACCACTGGTGATCGTCGAGGGGACACTGAACAGTGCACGGTACATCCAAACCGTCATCGAACCCATCGTTCTACCATTCCTAGACCGGCAAGGGAACGTGCTGTTCCAACAGGACAATGCACGTCCGCATGTATCCCGTGCCACCCAACGTGCTCTAGAAGGTGTAAGTCAACTACCCTGGCCAGCAAGATCTCCGGATCTGTCCCCCATTGAGCATGTTTGGGACTGGATGAAGCGTCGTCTCACGCGGTCTGCACGTCCAGCACGAACGCTGGTCCAACTGAGGCGCCAGGTGGAAATGACATGGCAAGCCGTTCCACAGGACTACATCCAGCATCTCTACGATCGTCTCCATGGGAGAATAGCAGCCTGCATTGCTGCGAAAGGTGGATATACACTGTACTAGTGCCGAGATTGTGCATGCTCTGTTGCCTGTGTCTATGTGCCTGTGGTTTTGTCAGTGTGATCATGTGATGTATCTGACCCCAGGAATGTGTCAATAAAGTTTCCCCTTCCTGGGACAATGAATTCACGGTGTTCTTATTTCAATTTCCAGGAGGGTATAAATGCTAATGTAAATGTTTATTTGTTCAAAATCTTATTCGTCCAAACATTTTTCACCAGTTGCTTTGAAATTTTGACACGACGTTGCATTGGAAAATGTGTGTAATTTATACACCTACTAGAGCGACATTTATGATGTATATATACATATTTAATATGGAAAGGGGAAACGTTGTTACCAAAAATATCGAAAAAAAACTTAACTGACTTGCTTCAATTTTTTAATCGATAGCATAATGAACGTTCGGATGCATACAGGCTATATACTTTTCAAATGTATATAATACGTAAATATGTAGACAATACGGAAACGTTGTTAAAAAACATCTCACTGAGTTATTAATCAATTTATTCTAAATTTTTACAGAACACACGCACAAACATTCATAAGACATATTTTTTCAATCCAGAATGTACAGGTTATCTCTTAAAACCGATGCGAGAAAAGAATGCTGTGCTTTGCTCTGCTATGAATATGTGCGTTTTTTTTCCTTTCTCGCAATCCATTTTAACTACGATAGCAGGGAATTTAAACCACCAGAAAAACTCTTTGTCCCATACATATTGTTTGTCCATACATATAATTTTAAACAAAAACTGTATACACAACAAAGTGCTGTTTTTTTCGCGGTTTTCGAAGAAAACTGAAATGTTGTGTTTATGGCTTATCAGCTTATGGTTAGGATATTACTACGGAATCTGAATTTGTATATAACACTAAACAAGGCTCAGAATCAGAGAGACAGTGGAGGAGTAGCTAGACAGAGAAGGAGGGGGGGATGAAATCGACACAAAGAGGGTGAGAGAGGAGATGGGCAGAGAAAGGGGAAGGAGGAGATGGAAAGAGAGGGAGGATCAGGAGAGGGACAGAGAAAGGGGGGAGAAGAAGGTTAGGACATACATACAATTCTCACACATATTTAGCAGTTGCGAAGCATTTCTGGGTTTGATAGTCCACAATAAGAATGGGAATTCTCAGTGAAATTGCACTAGCATTGTAAATAAATTATCTACATTATTAAAATTCAGCTCCATAACATAAGCAACAAATAAAAAACTTCATAAAAAATTTAAAAAACTGAAAATTGATGTATTCTCTTATAGCGTTTGCAGAAAAGGGCTAGGAACCATTGTCGTCATTTCTTATAAACCCATTACAGTAGGCTCAATTAAAAAATGAGAGTGACTCGAAGTAGTACAACTATTGCAGAAAGATATCACTATATGTTTAAACTAATGGAAATAACGTGTACCCTAAGTGTCCTCATGAGAAGAATCTCATCACACCTCTCCTAATCACATTTACACATCTACAAACGATCTAAAGCAGCAGAGTTGTAAGTGAATAGTATGAACTGCAGTTGTAGTCGCAGCAGAAATCACAAATATTCTTTTACTATCCAACAAACAATAAAAATTCCAACCATCACTTTCAACATTGATTCCAACTAGTTAATCACTATTTCCTCACAACAGAATTATTGCTATGGCTGCATAGGGAGTGCAGTTCATTGATTAGACTCAAAAGTATTTGATAAACATTGAATAGTAATTGTTAGCTCCAAAATCTTTAAGTGTACCATTCTGCTTTAGTGGGAAATATAGAATACAAGAGCAGTAACAGTCCAACTAAACTCAAGTGCCAACTCCCGCAACCCATTGACAGTAAATCACCCAAAAAAGACATTCGTTACTTAAAATACTAAGACAAATGATAAAATAGCAGTATGAACACTATACATAGGCAAGGAGTGACTCATTTGCAAGCAGTACTTAAAATATTAATAATTCGAATACAACGTATTATTGTTCCACAATAATTTTTATTAGTTCGTTATGAACCGGCTTTCGGCTTCTTAGGTCATCCTCAGATAACTCGATGCTAAATACACAGTCTACACAACTACAGTAAGAATTCATAGTTGTACAAAGAATGCTGTACAAAGGTAGTGACATTTTACGACTATATCGACGCAAAGAGAGCTGCATCAAACCAGTCTCAGGACTGAAGACCACAACAACAACATCGACGCAAAACACAAGCATGATGAAATTCCTAAAAAAAATACCGAATAAATAAATCTTGTATTACAGTATATTCAAACATTAAAACTGTGTGAGTGTATAAAACAGAAACATTCTACAAGTGAGTAATGGCACAGGCTGCTATGTCATATCGACAAACTGGTGAATGTGACGAGCAGACCGAATATAGGTAGGGGAAGAAAGACGCCTAAGGAATGTCGGTGTGGAACAGTTATAACAAGCTTATTAGCTAAATTTATGGAATTTCCTACAATGTGTGTGGCAAATCATATGTAGGTCAGTCAGGTAGGGCTGTAACTACTAGACTGACTGAGCATGAAAGGAATTGGAGACTGAGAAAGAAAGGTTCCTCCCTTGATGAACATGCTCTGAATGAATGTCATTCATATTATGTGAAATGTGATGTTCTCCATAAAGGAACTAAAGGGAGAAAACTAATATTACTTGAAATTCTGCCCATTAATGAACACCAAAGTATCCTGACCTAGTCCTTAATGACCAAACACAGTTCCATTACTTACACTTATTTATGGAGCAGCCAGTTATAGTTCCTCTCACCATTAGCTAACAAGCTTGTTATAACTGTTCCACACCCATATTCCATAGACCTCTTTGTATACTATAATATAAGATTTATTTGTTCAGTATCTTTTTGGGTGTTGCATCATGCTTGTGGTTTTTATCGATATAGCAATAAAATGTCACGTATCTTTGAACAGCACTCTTCGTACAGTTATGAATTCTCGCTGAAGTTGTGTGGACCATCTATTTAGCACTAAGTTATCTGACGATGGCTAAGAAGCCGACAACTGGTTCATAACGAACTAATGGCTATTATTGAGGAACATAAATACGTTGTATCCAAGTTATTAATATGTCTATGTTTCTCCAACAACCGACGGAATATTGCATAGAAGTACTTAAAATATTAAAGAGATACGTTCTCCTCAAACCTCACGATCGTCCGGTGCGAGAATTCGCGCATGGCCAGGAACTGTCAAAAGCCACATGTCAACAACGACCACGTGGAGATAACTGGCAGAGGGCTGTGACAGGCCGCCAGACCGTGATGGCAGCCAGAAAAGTGAGAAGAGGGGGGTTACTCTTCGTGGCAGTAGCTACGTCTCCGTGGGAGGGGAGGGGTCAGTTTCGATACCGCTATAGGTGGGTAAGGTGAGGGAGGCAGCAGGTATCCTGGCGATTCTCGCGGTTGCGGATGCGAGTACGCGCTAGTAAAACGGCCTTGATACACGTGTTAGCTGCGTGGCACAGTATAGTGTAATACTACTGTTAACTTCACTGAATACACTAAGCTTTCGCTTATGTGAACGCTACAACAAAAATGGAAATGAAGGAGTCCTTCGTTCGAAAGTCGCAGCAGACGTTAAATTAAAAACTATGCGCTCTATTTTAAATCTTTACCAGTAACGTCTTGTAAAAAAATAAAGCAAATAGATGTTTCCAAACAAGTGCCACATGGAGTTTTACTACACAGCAATGCAACACTAACAACAGAAAAATTGAGAAATTCAGGTGTTATTACTCACGTGAGTTACTGAAGTATTCAACAAAGTAGATTCTGCGGTAAGATGGATCTGATGTTCAACACTTAGCAATAAAATCAAACATTCAGCAGTTCTGAAAGGCAGCTCGGGAGAAAATCTCAGAACTCCTCTGGGAGACACAGTTACGTGTCAAACACGTAGATTACTCGCGTGTAGGTAGCAGGATGGAAACACGCGTACATTACAGAGAAAACTAGATGCATCATCTTCGGTGATAGAGAATGTATAACGCATAAAATATAAGAATCTGACAGTCAAAAAATAGACAAACTAAAGTTCTCTGACCATACACTGAGGTGACAAAAGTCGTGGGGTACCCCGTAATAACGTGTGGACCTCGTTTTGATCGGCATAGTGCAGCAACTCGACTTTGCACGACTCAGCTAGTCGCTGGAAGTCCCGTGCAGAAATACTGAGCCATTCTACCTTTAGAGCCGTCCGTAATTGCGAAAGCGTTGCCGGTGCAGGATTTTGTCCGACGGGATTCATGTTGGGCGAACTGCGTGGCCAAATTTTCCAAAATGTTCACCAAACCAATCGCGAACAACTGTGGCCCGGTGATATAGTGCATTCTCATCCATAAGAAGTCCATCCTTGTTTGCTACAAATGGTCTCCAAGTAGCCGAACATAGCTGTTTCCGATCAATGATCGGTTCAGTTGGACCAGAGAACCCGGTCGGTACCATGTAAACACAGCCTGCACCATTTTGCCCTCCGCCACACACCGTTGGATGGCTTGCGGAGTGTAAGTGTAGATGTAGATGTAGATGAACCACCGGCTTGTACAGTGCACTGATGACAACTTGGGTCCATGGCTTCGTGAGGTCTGCGCCATACTCGAACCCACCCACCTGCTCTTATTAACTGAAATCGAAACTCATCTGATCGGGGCACGGTTTTCCAGTCGTCTAAAATAAAACCGATATGGTAACGAGCACACGAGAGGCGCTGCAGGCGATGTCGTGCTGTAAGCAAAGGCAACTGGGTCGGTCGACTGCTGCCACAGCCCATTAACGCCAGATTTCGCCACATTCTCCTAACGGATTCCTTCATCGTACGTCTCACATTGATTTAATGGTTACTTCACGCAGTTTTGCTTGTCTGTTAGCATTGACAACGCTAAGCAAACGCCGGTGCTCTCGGTCGTTAAGTGAAGCCGTCGGCCACTGTGTTGTCCGTGGTGAGAGGTAATGCCTGAAATGTGGTATTCTCGGCACACTCTGGCACTGTGGATCTCGGAATATTGAATTCCCAAACGATTTCCGAAATGGGACGTTCTGTGCGTCTAGCTCCAACTACCACTCGGCGTCCAAAGCCTGTTAATTGCCATCGTGCGGCCATAATCAAGTCAGAAACCTTTTCGCGTGAATCACCTGAGTACAAATAGCAGTTACGCGACTGCACGACCCTTTTATGCCTTGTGTACGTGAGACCACAGCCATCTGTACATTTGCATATTGCTGTTTCATGGGTTTCGTCACATCTGTGAATAAACTCATAGAATAAGTAACCAACATTGCAGAAGTTGACATAAAAAGGTTGTGGTTCTAGCACTTAATTAAGTGAAATAGATTTAAGAATTGTCTCTTCAAGAAAGCGACGACGGAAGACACGAAGAGAGTACCACTTCAGTTTCAAATTTCATGAAACCCACTCCAAAGTAACATCTCTGCTTATCGAACACAGTTTAATGCAGTACGGTAGTGGCGCTGAATGTGCGGCTAGCGTCAGACATTTAGAATCAAAAGATCGTCACACTTCCAAGAAAGAACTTATAACAGAGTAAACTTATTTATCTATTTACATATCAAGAGGAATAACCAGGTAGTTAACTGAACTTAGTAAGCATTATCCCAACAAGGACATAGAC
This sequence comes from Schistocerca americana, assembly GCF_021461395.2. Lineage (NCBI taxonomy): Eukaryota > Metazoa > Arthropoda > Insecta > Orthoptera > Acrididae > Schistocerca > Schistocerca americana. The sequence goes on from NC_060125.1 coordinate 485,059,220, forward strand.
TTTTCGCATAAAATACTTCTTTAAAACCAAGTTAAAAATAAATGGTTTGTATACAGTGGCCCAGCTATTTTAGTTGTTTTACAGAAACCAGTTTAGTGTAGTTACATGAGTAGGGTTAAAAGTAATATTGTGTTCATTAATGTTATCACTAGTCATGTATACATATCCCGTAAACTGACTCGTTCCACATAATTTCGGTCAAAAAATCGTTCAGATGAACTATGGAACATGTAACTAATAGCTTCTCTGGCCTGCTCAAGGTACCAGTGGAAAGTTCGCTAGTACTTCGCCATAATAGAAACTTCGTGAATACATTCACTAATAATAAAAGCTTTAGAACATCATAAAACCATCGTAAAACCATTGATGCACATCTTTCATGGTAACTGGAAGTATGGAAGTGGAGCCATTCCTCATGGCAACTGTCGTATTCCAACTAACTTATTGAACCACGTCAAGAACAGTGTCACAACTTAAAAAGCAATATTTGAGAAAAATCGACTTAAGGAATTCTATAAAACTTATGCTCAAATAATAAGCCTCCTTTATACACTCCTGGAAATGGAAAAAAGAACACATTGACACCGGTGTGTCAGACCCACCATACTTGCTCCGGACACTGCGAGAGGGCTGTACAAGCAATGATCACACGCACGGCACAGCGGACACACCAGGAACCGCGGTGTTGGCCGTCGAATGGCGCTAGCTGCGCAGCATTTGTGCACCGCCGCCGTCAGTGTCAGCCAGTTTGCCGTGGCATACGGAGCTCCATCGCAGTCTTTAACACTGGTAGCATGCCGCGACAGCGTGGACGTGAACCGTATGTGCAGTTGACGGACTTTGAGCGAGGGCGTATAGTGGGCATGCGGGAGGCCGGGTGGACGTACCGCCGAATTGCTCAACACGTGGGGCGTGAGGTCTCCACAGTACATCGATGTTGTCGCCAGTGGTCGGCGGAAGGTGCACGTGCCCGTCGACCTGGGACTGGACCGCAGCGACGCACGGATGCACGCCAAGACCGTAGGATCCTACGCAGTGCCGTAGGGGACCGCACCGCCACTTCCCAGCAAATTAGGGACACTGTTGCTCCTGGGGTATCGGCGAGGACCATTCGCAACCGTCTCCATGAAGCTGGGCTACGGTCCCGCACACCGTTAGGCCGTCTTCCGCTCACGCCCCAACATCGTGCAGCCCGCCTCCAGTGGTGTCGCGACAGGCGTGAATGGAGGGACGAATGGAGGGACAAATGGAGACGTGTCGTCTTCAGCGATGAGAGTCGCTTCTGCCTTGGTGCCAATGATGGTCGTATGCGTGTTTGGCGCCGTGCAGGTGAGCGCCACAATCAAGACTGCATACGACCGAGGCACACAGGGCCAACACCCGGCATCATGGTGTGGGGAGCGATCTCCTACACTGGCCGTACACCACTGGTGATCGTCGAGGGGACACTGAATAGTGCACGGTACATCCAAACCGTCATCGAACCCATCGTTCTACCATTCCTAGACCGGCAAGGGAACTTGCTGTTCCAACAGGACAATGCACGTCCGCATGTATCCCGTGCCACCCAACGTGCTCTAGAAGGTGTAAGTCAACTACCCTGGCCAGCAAGATCTCCGGATCTGTCCCCCATTGAGCATGTTTGGGACTGGATGAAGCTTCGTCTCACGCGGTCTGCACGTCCAGCACGAACGCTGGTCCAACTGAGGCGCCAGGTGGAAATGGCATGGCAAGCCGTTCCACAGGACTACATCCAGCATCTCTACGATCGTCTCCATGGGAGAATAGCAGCCTGCATTGTTGCGAAAGGTGGATATACACTGTACTAGTGCCGAGATTGTGCATGCTCTGTTGCCTGTGTCTAGGTGCCTGTGGTTCTGTCAGTGTGATCATGTGATGTATCTGACCCCAGGAATGTGTCAATAAAGTTTCTCCTTCCTGGGACAATGAATTCACGGTGTTCTTATTTCAATTTCCAGGAGTGTATTTCAAGTAATTAATTTTGCTAGTAAATTCCATTACAGGGTGTACAACAGTAATATGGACATATAGTTCTGTTCTCGTTGAATCAGAGGTGTTATCAGGTAATAATTAATTTTTTGAGTTGTGTCACTTTTCTTGATTATCTAAAAACTTTTTTGCTTTTGTTATGACCCCTCATGTAATACAGCCGCTTTCCCACCCCAGAACCTCCATCAGGCAAAATCAGTGCTTAAGTTAAAACAAAAAATGAAAAAAAGCTGGAACTGTTATATTAGCAAAGTACAACATGCAAAATTGTAATTTATGAAAACTAATACTATTTAATAAGTAACCTAAATTATGAAAAATCTAAGGAACACGATTCACGAAAACATAAACCCAGAAAAGGGCCTATGTACTGTAGGAATACTTTTCGCCGAGATCAGGGATTCAATATGAACTTCCTTTACAGCGGAAATCTACGGTTTTTTCTTGTACGCGGCAACGCACAAAATGTCGTACTATTTGTAACAGCTCTGATGCATGCAGACTGAAGGACATTGTAGTGTAAGAGTCAGATGCTGTATAAACAAAAATCATCGTAACAATCAACGATATTAAAAATTGCATTCAACTTACTCATACAAGAAAAGTGGCAAACTCAGAATGTGCTGCTCTTCGTGAATGGCCCACGCACACCTGCCTGTAGCAGCGCTGAAATGACACTTTTCTTGCCGTGGCGAGTCATGAAATAGCCTACAAAAAAACTGACACAAGGGCGCTGCAGGGCTGTGGCAGAAGTGATCAACCGTGCACCACGCATGTTGAACGTAGTTTATGCGAACTTAATGAGCACATACAGCGGGTGCACTGAATTTGGTGGTCATCACATCGAACAACTGTTTTAATTTCGCCGTAAACAGGAGAGAAATTTATACATCTTTGATCTATTGAGTGCTCTCTACAATCTCCAGAAGTGTGTAACATTAGTTGTGAAACATCCTATAGATTTTAAGTGCTAGGAAGTCTTTTCTGAAAACAATTGGTATGAAGTGGTCTTTCGATTTGACGCCACTTCGGTGACTTGCTCGTCGATGGGGATGAAATGATGATGATTAGTTCAACACAACACCCAGTCCCTGAGCGGAGAAAATCTCCGATCCAGCCGGGAATCGAACCCGGGACTTTTTTTTTAACATCATTTTGTTCGCTTTTGTTCGTTCCATCTGCTCGGGGCGGACGTCGTAAGACATCCGCTTATGATCGTTGTTGATCGATTAACTCAGTTTTTTTATTACAGAGGGCAGCTAACCCTCTGACCGAACACGCCTTTTTTTTTTAATCTCGTTTTGTTCGTTTTCGATCGTTGTATTTGCTCTGGGCGGAAGTCTAAAGACACCCGTTTCAGTTCGTTGTTGATCCATTAACTCAGTTTTTTTTTATTACAGAGGGCAGCTAGCTCTCTGACCGAACACGCTGAGCTACCGTGCCAGCTGACCTTAGGATTGACATTCTGCCGCTCTGACCACTCAGCTACCGGGGCCGGACAACATGGACGATGAACAGTTTAGACAAGAAGTGAATAGACACTTTTGAAATGTGTAGTTGCAGAAGAATGTTGAAAATTAGATGGGTAGATCACGTAACTAATGAGGAGGAACTGATTAGAACTGGAGAGAAAGAAAATTTCTGGCGCAACCTGACCAGAAGATGGGATCAGTTGACAGGATTCATTCTGCGCCATTAAGATATCACCAAAGTACTGGAGGGAAGTGTGGGGAGTAAAAATCATAGAGAGACACCAAGAGAAGAATACAGTAAGCAGATTCAGAAGAATATAAGTTGTAGTAGTTATTCGGAGATGAAGAGGCTTGCACAGGATAGAGTTACATCGAGAGCTGTATGAAACCAACCTTCGAACTGAAGGCCACAAAAAATTTTCCGAATACTAGTGTTTCCTTCGCGAGAGTCTGCAGAATTTTTGAGCTTTTGTACAGGTAAGTCTAGAACCATAGCATATCTATCGAGAACTCCGAAGTAAATGTATATTTCTCGAAATTCGGATGTCGACTTCATATAACTCGACCGCGAACGACGCCTACGCCACTCGGCCGCTGGCGGGGCCGTGGTGGCCGGTACTCGTCGAGCCTGTGGAAGCGTTTCTCGGCTGCCTGGCGTCCGTGAGGCGATAGCAGGGCCCCGATGGCGACGTCACGGCAACGCGATAGCGCCACGGGGCGGCAGTGTGCAGCTGACTGCGGCGCATTCTCCTGTCCAGGGCTGTCCAGTGTGGGCTTACGTGAGCGTAAACTACGCGGAACTTACGAGGACAACACGGCAAGTGCCGTCACTCGATTTCCCAGAAACTTCGATCAGTGGAAGATAAGCGAGCGCGTCTCAGTTTGTCCGTAGGTACTCGACTGTTTCTGGAAAAACGACGATTGAATTTTCGAAATGTTTTTCCAGATCCCTTACGTGACTTTTATCCCACGACGTTCTCAGGCGTAATGGCGGCACAGCGGTTATCGTCGCGGCTTTTTTTAATTTTTTTTTAATTTAGCACCCTGTGTTCGAACTCGATTATTCCTTTTATTTTTGTGTTTCATTCACAAATCCATATCTGTATAAGATTACTACAAGTATGTTTTCCAGTGTGTATTGATATAAGGTTCCCCTTCTTTGTCTACTAATTGTCCACCAGATTAACGAATTTTTAAAAACTTGAGAAAATTATTTGAAATTGTTTTCGGTGAAATCCCTGTAGTGCATCTTGATTTATAATCAGCTGCAAGCATCAGTTTTCGAAATAGTTATCCACTATGCATTATTTGCCGCGAAATTATTGCCAAGGCGCGAAATCTTCACCAATGTTAACGACTTTCCGCAGTGAGATTCACACGAAGAAATGTCACAGCGGCAAACCCACCTTCGTGCGATGCTCACGGTGTTCGGGATGTCTGTGTTTCGAATGTCTCTGCGATCGGTATCATCCAAGGAAATGCAGCAAACCTTCGTGAAGAGTAAACACATGAATAAAATCTAAGAATTAGTATAAGAATTGATATGAGAATGAAATATCAGAATATGAGAATTTAAAAAGATTGTAACCGCTCAACATGCCATACACCGCGCGACTGCTACGGTCGCAGGTTCGAATCCTGCCTCGGGCATGGATGTGTGTGATGTCCTTAGGTTAGTTAGGTTTAAGTAGTTCTAAGTTCTAGGGGACTGATGACCACAGCTGTTAAGTCCCATAGTGCTCAGAGCCATTCGTTTCTTCAGAATCGGTCGAATATCTACTGATGAGCCGAAACACGTGTTCGCTTATTTTGACTCCTCGTCTTCTGGATGAAGTTCCTGCGAAATCGTGTGATGGCACTCTCCTCGTTAGCGTCTTGTTGCTCACTGTTCTTTTAAATACGGAAACAGAGGCAGGGCTAGATGGCATAAGCCGCCTGCCGTGAGGGAGATCTAATACAGGGGACAGCGAACTTCAGAAGCACTGTGTAGCTGGAAGCTGGAGGCAGTCACGTGATCTCTCTCCCACCCTTCCTGAATGGTTTGTCAAAGTATGCTGAAATATGCCTGTCAATTCAGTACGCGAAGCTGCACGTGTAGCTGCCTGGAACAACTGGGTACTGAGTGCAAAATCTTAGCCACATGAAACAGTAATAAAGTTATTGATTTATTGGCGTCGATGGCGCAACTAACAGCGGGAACTGTACGACAATTACTGGATTACTACACTAGTACACTGAAAATATCTAGCACAACAGTGCTAATGTCGATGGTACACGCTGCTTTTTTTAAAGAAACTTATTCCACTCACTCATAGTGCCTGTTATTGATAACTGTTATGCCGAACTTGATCTTCGCCCTCAAGCTTTTATTCAGTTTGGCTCGGTTCTGTCTCATATTTGTTCTACCTGCGGTTTTAGTGGCTCATCAACAATGATAAAACAAAGCATTAAGGATAAGTTTACTGTGTAACATTTGCACCTCTTGAGCGGGTTTACTGAATGCAACTAAAGAGTGGTTCATGACACTTTGTTGAGATGTTCTGCAGCGACGGCAACCACATCACAGCAATTTTGCATCGTCAGAGATGGTACGTCAGGGGAGACCAGCGTACATTTACATCGATTTCTTTTCGGAATTTAAAAATAAATTGTTTGGATATATTGTGTTTAAAATTATTTAGTCTTATAACACGGTTATTAAAGTATGTATGCTTCTAACTCAACATTACATTTGTTGTTGTGTTGTTGTTGTTGTTGTTGTGGCCTTCAGTCCAGAGACTGGTTTGATGCAGCTCTCCATGCTACTCTATCCTGTGCAGGCTTCTTCATCTCCCAGTACCTACTGCACCCTACATCGTTCTGAATCTGTTCAGTGAATTCATCTCTTGGTATCCCTCTACAATTTTTACCCTCCACGCTGCCCTCCAATACTAAATTGGTGATCCCTTGATGCCTCAGAATATGTCCTACCAAGTGATCCCTTCTTCTAGTCAAGTTGTTCCACAAATTTCTCTTCTCCCCAATTCTGTTCAATACCTCCTCATTAGTTATGTGATCTACCCATCTAATCTTCAGCATTCTTCTGTAGCACCGCATTTCGAAAGATTCTATTCTCTTCTTGTCTAAACTATTTATCGCCCACGTTTCATTTCCATCCATGGCTACACTCCATACTTTTAAGAGTGCAAAACAGTTTTATTTAGGCTCAAGTCGAGTGCGGAAACATGATCCAGGTATGGGGCAGGTTAACTCGCCTGTGGGGGCACGATTACGCATATCATAGAGCACCTTAATAAATAAACACAACACACTAGCAAACATTTAAAATATGAATTGTAGCCAGTAACCAAATTTGCAGTCTTATTAACACCTATTAACAAGGTGAAACACAACAGTTTTACTCGCAGTAAACAAATTTTTTGCCGAACTTCATCCTGTTAGCGTAATACAGTATAGCCTACACATAATTTTAAATTTTAAGTAAAGGCCTATTCATCATCACCGTCCGAGTTGGAGTTTATATACGGTAAAAATAATGTGATTCCTGTGCCATAGTCGTCTTGAGTCCATCTTTTACGTCTAAGACACTAGTAGAATTCTTGATTTCTTTTTGATTGCTTGTATCGCTTCAAGCAGTAAGTCCAGAGGCAAATTTCATCCTCTTCATCAGGTTTCTGCAGTTCATAAGAGAAAGAAAGAAGAACTGAATGTAACATTTGTTGAGACGTTAGTGACTGCCAACTGACGCTTTGGAAGGCCTAGTTTGAAGGAGGAGATTGAGAGGAAGGAGGATATGCAAGATGATAGACCACATAAACGAAAGAGTATGACAGAAAGCAGGAGATTACAGAGCAATCATGTGAAAACCTGCCTTTGGGTGGAGCACTAATGATGACATCAGAAGTAGGCGTATCCACAGTTTTCCTTGTTCTTGCTTTTAGCAATTTCTTGTTCTTATTTCAGTCCTAGCTCCCGTAGATTTAATTATTTCTGCTTGGAATTCATTAGGTTCAAATGCTTTTTAGCAATTTCTACCTTTTATTCTCCTGTCCTTCATATTTTAGACTGAATTTCCAACTGGTGTCGTCCTAAAGTTCCGCTGACTGGGATATCAATTATGATGGCAATGCAAAATAGTACGTAAAACTGCCCCAACGGAAGTGCGTAAACGTACTCCATTACCAAGTTTGAATTAACGTAGGTTCTAAACTATAATAGTAACTATTCAGTCTTTCAAATGACACAGATGTATCTTGTAAGGGGTGGTCTAAAAACATGAAGAAAGTAAGCGATCGTTGTAGAAAAAAGTGACAGCATGCAAGAACATAAACCCTGTATAATAGAATACAGATATGAATGACATCTAATTCAGAAGACGCTCCAAATGTTTACTGGCCCCGGCTGCAGTGGAATACAGCTGGTTCCAATACTCTTGTCATAACGCGCTGGAGTGTGTCGGACTCAAGAGCATCGATCTCGCTTCTGATGGCTGATTGCAGGTCCTCCAGAGACTTACTAGGATTCCTATAGATTCTGTTCTTGATATAACCCCATAAGAAGAAGTCGCACGGATTGAGGTCCGACTATATGGGGGGGGGGACACACTCTATCTCGTGCACCGTGAAATTCTCTGCATCAAATGCAATCAAACCCCCACCAAACGTCGTTTCAAGCCACGTGAAGACGTCAGCAATTCTATGGGGACGAGCCCCATCTTGCGTGAACCAGTAGCGGCGAGTCATGTTGAGACGGTCCTCTTCTGGGTCAAAGTGCCGCTCTAGCAATTCTCGATAATTCGCTCCTGTGACCATACCGTCAGTGAATATCGGACCAATGATCCGATTCGACGATATGACACACCACACCGTGAACCTTTGTGGATGCAGTGGCGAGACGACACTGAGATGAGGATTTTCCGTACTCCAATGGCGCCAGTTTTGTTTGTACACGTAACCATTCAACTGAACCAGATCACTGATGGCACCATTTTCAAGTTCCTCGATCATGCGGTTTACAAAATCCCTCCGCTGCACCGTGTCCCTCTGCTTGAGTGGCTGGCACATTTGCATTTTGTAGGGACGCAACCCCACCGCTTTCATGCACCTTTGTAACAATATTTTGGATTTTTTAAATTGTTGGTACACCTATCGAGTGGATGTGGTTGGTTGATCCTCAACGAATGCGCGGACAAACTTCCTGTTGTCGTCAGCAACGATTGTGGATTTCCGCCCTGACGTCTTGCTTCTTGCATCCCTGACAAACCCGATAGATTCATATCTGGCCATCAACCTGTCAACAATGAAAATCAGTGTTGGATGAGGACCTCTAGAATTTATTTAATTTATTAAAAAATGAATGAGCTTTTATATTTTAAACTTCATGTTTAGAAAAAACTAAAATTTTATAGTTAATTATCTCAATTTATACCACAGTTTTTAATAGATTTGGAAAATTCTAGCGTTTCAGACACCTGTAAGTATGGTTTGTAGGCTGTACAAAATTCATCAAAGAATCTCTCTTACTTACGTAGAAAAGTGTACCTATAGCAACAAATGCAGCCAATAGTAAGTGAAAAAATGATGAAACTTCACATGTAAAAAAAATATTTTGTTATGTTTTTGAACTTCCACTGCTGTGAGTGTGAATCCTGAATCCTTCCTGGTCATGCTAACAAATTTTTATGAGTTTATTTGTAAAAGTATAGACAATGGAAATTAAAGTGTCTGTGCTGCCTCTTCTTCTCCAAGTCGGCCCATTTGACGTCCTCCCCCCCCCCCCCTCCTCCCCGCCCCCTAAGTCTCTTAACCAAACTACAAATATCTGTAACTCTAATTTTATAATTTTTACATGTTATGATTATTTTAATCTAGAGGCGTAGCAAAGAATCCAGGTTGTCATTTAAGCATGTGTGAAAGCGAGAATCAATTTGCACTTGAAGTTACCTGACATTTGCAACAAACGAGTTGGGAGAGGTAGACATACTTTGTTGTATTTTCTGGAAAAATATCATTCCGTTCCCGAGGAACAGCAACCTGGTGGAGCTTTACATTACAATAAGTGTAGCTGAAACAAGGAACGCGATGTCAGTTCGATGCTGCTTGAGAAAAGATTATTCTGCAATTGATATCGTTTGCAGTGAAGTTATGCCCTACAACATGTGCGTGGAGAGAACCGTTGCAAACTGGAAAACATTTTCACTGGCATAAGCAAGGCGATTTTCAGATAACTCGGAAAAATTTAGTAATACCACGTTTGCTCAAAAGCAACTGTAATTTCGTAATTTTGCTTGCTGTGTTAGTCCGATTCATACAATTTTTACATTGTTATCTTGGCGAGCATGCCAGTTAAGTATCTGTATAGTTTTAGCCATAGATACTAGAATACACGGTAGGGATCACGAGTTGTATACTCAGTAGTAAGCGGCGCCCCTGACGTCACACTTAAACCCATCTAGCGCTCAGTAGCCCGCAATTTTGGTAATGTATTGTGTTACAATTGCTTTTATGAGCGAAAACAAGGTGTGAATTTTTATTAGTGATCGGCGATTGTGTCCAGAGTTACGCCGTAATTCTCAGTGTACTGACAGATTTTTAGAGTAAGTTTTTAACCGAAATATAATGGTTCCTGCACGATCACCACAGCAGACAATTAAGTGAGTTCGGATTTAAGTTTAATGTATTTCCTGAAAACAATGCGACGAAACGAAAATGGATAAACGCTTGTAAACGTGCAGATTCGTTTTCAGTTGAAAAGCTCTTGTCTACTCTGATTCAGATTACGGAAGGGATTTGAAAAGTGAGCTGTTGAATATTCCTTCGAAACGGAAGATGAAGCCTGATGCTGTTCCAACTCTAAATACACCATCGTCCGGTGCTAATTTAGGGCACAGTAATGAGTCTAACAATGATAGAAATATTCGGACACAACAATGAAGCACAATAAAGAAGTATAAGACATTTTACAGGTAAATTTATCATCCCTAGTGAAGAAATTACTACTAGACAAAACGTTAACCGTAAAAAGAAACACTGCAGTGAATGCGACTCAGCCAAAACCAATACTCTAGTGATGGCTCAGCGTCCCTATTTGGCAGACATGAGGCAAAGTCGCTTTTTTATGTTCCCAACGTAAAGAAAAGCTTAAAGGGCTGTCGTTTTGCATAGACTAAACGAAAAACGCATCACTGAGAGAGCTAAAAGCTATTCCGAAGATCGAGCTTCAGAAGAATTTCGAGTTATTGGAAAGAGCGCCCACATAAGTATATAATATCCGTGGAGACTACACTGAGGGTACAACAGTTGTGGAACACTTCTTTAATATCGTGTCTGACCCCCTTTCGCTCGGCGTAGTGCAGCACTCGACGTTTCATAGACTACACTAATTGTAGGAAGTCTTCTGCAGAAATACTGAGCCATGTTACCAATAAACTGCGGAAGTGTTGCCGGTGCAGTATTTAGTGCACGAACTGACGTCTTTATTATATCCAATAAATCTTCAGTGTAGAGCGATGTGGGTCGCCAAATCTTTCACTCGAATTGATCAGAATGTTTATGAAACCAGTGGCGAACAACTGTGGCTTGGTGACGTAGAGCGATGTCATCCATAAAAATTTCACCGTTGTTCGGGAACTTGAAGTCCATGAATGGATGCAAATGGTCTCAGCTGGTTCAGTTGGACCAGAGGGCCCAGTCCATTCCATTAAACACAGCCATACCGTTATTGACCCACCATCAGCTTGCAAAATGCCTTGTTAACTTAAGTCCTTGGCTTAATAGGGTCTGCGCCACACTCGAACCCTGCCATCAGCTCTTACCAAATTAATCGGGACTCATCTGATCAGCCCACGGTCCAACCACTACGCTCACGAGTCCAGCAGAGATGCTACAAGTGGTGTGCTGTTAGCAGACACAATCGCGTCAGTCGCCTGCTACCATGGCCCATTAACGCCACATTTCGCCGCACTGTCCTGTCGTTTGACCCACATTGATTTCCACGGTTATTTCACGCTGTATTGCTTCTCTGTTACTACTAACAACTCTACGCAAACACCGTTGCTCTCGGTCGTTAAATGAAGGCCATCGACCACTACGTTGTCCGTGGTGAGAGGTAATGCCTGAAATGTGGTACTCTCGGCACACTCTTGCTACTGTGGATCTCGAAATATTGAATTGCCTAACTATTTACGAAATGGAATGTCCCATGTTTCTAGACCCAGGTACCATTCCGCGTTCAGTTTGTTAATTCCCGTCGTGTGGCCATAATCACGTCGCAGACCTTTCAACAGGAACCACTTGAGTACAAACAACAGCTCAGTCAATGCACTGTTCCTTTATATCTTGTGTACGCGATAGTACCGCCATCTGTACATGTGCATATGGCTATCCGATGAGTTTTGTCAGTTCATTGTAATTTGAAAGGGATAACATTGAAGTAGACGAATTCATAATTTTTTTTTAAAAATTCCTGTTATTTTTCAACACACCTCGTATTATGTACCTAAAAGAGACGACTTACAGTCATTAGCAAGGTGTAATTATGTAATTGATGTTAGATATTGTTGATAAAATATTAAAGCCCGAGAAGAGTTTGTTTAAAGAGTGTGGTCAATGATTTTTCTGTGCATTTTACCCTTATGGCAGTGCGTATTTTCAGAGTTTCAGTGAATTTGTATAATTTCAGAGTACATGCACATAAATATTTTCGATATTTTAACGCATATAAATCCACACTCTAGTCATATTACGGGTCCTACTACGTGGGACTACCTGCAGTCCCTTGTCGGTATGTGCGATATACAGCTATTGAAAAAGTTCTTCTGTGTTATCGGTACAGAGCTCAGTGGGTACCAAATCAGACACATGTCCTTGCCTTTATCAGTTGATTACTTTGAGACGGTGCGGTCACTTATCTCTATATCGGTCACTCTCCTATCACTGTGGGATCAAAAGCGGAGGCCGTTGTATGGCCTCCCTTGTGATCATTTCACAAGGCGCATCTCTGAACTTCTGGTTTTATTAGGGGGAGCAGGAAGTAATGTCGACATCCGTTTGTCATTTATCAGCTCTGTCTTCTTCAAAGTAGAGCCAACGTCATTAATTAAATCTTTGTCTTTTTTGTATTTACGGCGAAACGGCCAGCCAAATACCAGAAGAAGTACATATCCGGCATTGTATGCTTTTTGAGTTTTGCAAGAGCGTAACGCAACAGTTGCTACCAAAAACATTTGTGTTGTTTATCAAGCGCATTAGAGGTTCGTAAATGTCAAAGGTGGTCATAAAAGGCGTGTTAGAAAAATGCTACGTAAACAGAGCTTCAACACAGATTCAAGATAAGCCAGACATTGCAGACAAACAAAAAGTGAACGAAGCCAAAATGAGTATAAGGAGAACAATGAGAGAAGCGTTTAATGATTTCGAAAATAAAGTTTTGTCAACTGATCTGACTGAAAAACCTAAGACGTTTTGGTCTTATATAAAATCAGTAAGCGGTTCCAAATCATCTATTCGGTCACTCAGTAACCATGCAGACATCGAAACTGAAGATAAAAGAGAGAAGGCCGAAATATTGAATTCGATATTCCGAAATTGTTTCCTCGCGGAAGATCGTAATACCGTCCCTCCTTTAAATCATCGTGTGAACATCGAAATGGTAGGTATTGAGATAACCGATCGCGGAATAGAAAATCAACTACAACAGCTGAGTAGTGGAAAAACATAAAAAACAAATACGATATCTACAAAGTTCTTTAAGATCATGTGAAAGAACTAGCTCCGCTTCTAGCAGCAGTTTATCGTAGTTCGCTAGAGCAACGTAGAGAACCTAGCAACAAGAAAATAGTGCAGGTCACTCCCGTTTTTAAGAAGGTTGGTAGCATAGACGCACATAATTACAGACTTTTACCGTCAATCTGTTGTAGAGTAATGGAACATGTTTTATGCTGAAGAATTATGGCGTTTTTGGAGAACGAATAGCTCCCCTATAAAAATCAATGCTGATCCCGCAAACAGAGATCTTGCGAATCTCACAATCAGCCCGCTATGTTTCTCCATGAGATCCATAGCGCTCTAAACAATGGTGCTCGGGTTCATGCCGTGTTCCTTGACTTCGGGATGGCATTTGACACCGTCCCACACTGCCTTACCGAGTATCGGACCAGATTTGTTACTGTATCAAAAATTTCCTTGCAAACAGAAATCGACACGCTGCTTTTAACGGAATAAAATCGACAGATGTAAAAGTAATTTCCTGAGTTCCCAAAGGAACTGTTTGGAATGTAACTTAAGCTACTTTAAAGTTAATCGCACGGTGGTCCGCCCCCGGTCGCTCAGTGGTCAGCGCAACAGAATGTCAATGCTAAGGGCGCGGGCTCGATTCCCTGCTGGGTCGGAAATTTTCTCTGCTCAGGGACTGGGTGTTGTCCTAATCAATATCTTTTCATCCCCATCGACGCACAAGTCACTTAAATGGCGTCAAATCGAAAGACTTGCATCCGGCGAACAGTCTACCTGACGGGAAGCCCCAGTCACACAACAGTTATTTATCACACGGTGAATTGTCTGTCGTATATTAGTATTAGTAAATTGTACTATCTACACAGCCAGAGGCTAATCCCCATCAAAATTAACACTGGATTATGTACCGTAAATAAATTCTTTCATTCTGTGATAGTTTCAATAGTAAAATCACTTACGTAAACTTGCTACGTAAAAAAAAAATTAAATCCAGCGCAAATTATGCTCTTTTGTTCTATGGTTCCGATACTGTACCAGAGAATACGTTACAAGCAAGGCCATCGATGTAATTTACCGCCTATACTGGCTTTCTTTTATTTTTCTGATGCGATCATAAAACCCAACTTTTTCCTCTTTTGTGTATCTTTGTTTTTAAGAAAATTGTTTTTAATATCTGAACAATTCGAATAAAATATCTGACACTATTCTCCTCAGTTAATTTCCTTTCAGATTAATAGTTTTTCTTTTCAGACTACATAGTCTTAACTTCATTAAATCCTTTATGACAACGTCAGCGCAATTATGACTATCTGGTAAATATTAATTGTCTTTGCTTTTCTTAAAAGGTGCCTTTCCAAATAATACATTCTTGAGATCTTTCGTTTTTGTTTCAAGAATAAGTGTTTGAAGGGAATTTTGTTCAGAACTATAAGTCGAGAACGGAATTTGCTGTGGCGTAACAAGACAGCTACGCCACACTGAAGTAGCCGAAAGGCACGCGTAATCTCACGTAGGCTAGATAGAGGTCTGAAACAGGATACGTAATGAATGGTAGCAAGAAAAGTACGTAGCTGCTTTAATACTTAACTTTTAATCCTTCATGTGAATACAGCATTCCTTGATGATACAAGTGAGACTCTATCTTAAAATGGTTAATGGCGCCTTGCTAGGTCGTAGCCATTGACTTAGCTGAAGGCTATTCTAACTGTCTCTCGGCAAATGAGAGAAAGGCTTCGTCAGTGTAGTCGCTAGCAAAGTCGTCGTACAACTGGGGGCGAGTGCTCGTCCGTATCTCGAGACCTGCCTTGTGGTGGCGCTCGGTCTGCGATCACACAGTGGCGACACGCGGGTCCGACATGTACTAAATGGACAGCGGCCGATTTAAGCTACCACCTAGCAAGTGTGGTGTCTGGCGGTGACACCACAGAATTTTTTTATTCTGAGTAAATTAGAATTATTTTTGCTTTTTTAAAAATACAGTACAGAAAATCGTAGCAGTGTAGGACAGCCAGCAAAAGTCTACAGTCCACTAACGGACAACATTAAAAACAATCAAACAAAAAATCTAGGTGCCACCATTACTTTTAATCATACAATTACACATTTGTTCAAAGTTCTGAGCCTCTTCAGGTGTTGGTGTTACGCGTCCCTCTACAACCCCTAGGTTGAATGGTCGCTCGACACACTAACAACAAGTGATAGCTTCGGTGCACATTTGCTGCTGTTAATGATTCCTCCAATGTTCGTGCTCTAACAATGCTAGGGCAGATCTTTACTAAAGCAGGGACAAATCTGCGCTGTAGGAAAAAGACAAACTTCCGTATACATACACCATGCTCTACACCCCAAAAATAACGCTCTTTAGTTACTATGCTCAAGGCCCAAAATACCAATTTACCATCAACAAAACTCCCACAGCTCTATTACCAAGAGTGTGACACGCTACGAACTATCAATTACCTTGAAAGTGTGGTTGCCGAATCCGTAGATTTATAGCACGCAAGCATACAGATCGCAGTACGCTGTCCTCAAACCAAAACCCACAATCTTTAAGTCTTGTTCCTTACAGCTATTACATATTTCCCTACCAATAAATAATCGGAAGTCCGGCAAATTACAAATCGTAATCACATATCTCTCAGCATAACAATGCCTATTAAGCAAAATCAAAAAACTAGCGAACCAGGTCCTACCAAAATTTATCGTGGCAGGAAACTTGAAAACAGATATATATTCGGTGGTCTCTTATCCTTACGATTCACCGCATATGTTAATTCGCTCACGACAACTAATGCACCAAAGACCGCAGTCTAACATAACAGTCACGACACTCTGGCTCGTTTTCGGTACCTCCAACAATAGCAGCGCCTCACGTGGCCAGCAACCGATGCTCCTGGATACGATATCGGATGAGTGCGAATACTAACGTTTATCTTGATTTGTAACGTAATTCTTACAACAGGGAGTGCATGTAGTGCCATAAAAATCGACAATAATTAGAAAATTACTCCACATTTTTCTTTAGTGTTCTAAGGACCCTGGGAGATACTAAACCGTGTATTACGGTACAGTTTATTTACGATTCTCTTGTAACGTGCAGAAATTTTATGAGTAAAGTCGTCTTCCTTTAATGCCAAAAAATTGGTAGTAAACACCAGAAGACTTGACGTACATCTACCCAACAAAGCAGAGTTTTGTTCGCTACACTTTCAGCCAAATCAGTGAATGTGGAACGTAGGAAACCTCTATGGGACGTAATATCTACATTACTGAACATATCAAACAAGCCTACACAACTGTAGCTTAAGGATAAACCACACAAACGCTATAGTAAATCGTCAAAAGCAATAAAACTTTTTCCCAGCAAAGGAGAACCCAGTTCCACAATTGTTGCTGAATCTGAGCCTTGGCTTTTGAAGCAAAGGTAATTACATAAAAAAATATTCGTGTATTAAAAGTCGAGTAAAGTTAAGAAAGAGTGACTCTCTGGACTCGATAAAAAAAATTTAAGGAACGAGGAAAGTGCCCACGAAAACAACAACAGACAATAACAGATATATATGCTTCTCATGCAAGACATGTGTTCATATTCTCTTGTTTTCGACGGAATAAGCTGCAAAATACAGATGTATTCAATGTATTTCTTCATGAGCGAGTTGTAGTTGAATCATTGTCATTCGGCTATTTTACCTGTATTTCACGATAATTCATGTCTCTTGGTAACTTACTAACAAGCGGAACGTAAGAATCTAACAACTATCCCGTTAGTTAAGCAGAAAATAATTAAAAACAAACGTTATCCTTACGATGCATGTAACTGTCTGCTTTCTCACCGCCTGGAGCGCTAGTGTCGCTCGAGCTGTCAAACGGTAACAACTTTCCCGACAGAGAGTCTTGTGACTGTATTTATTAGGCTGTGCCCAAGACACACCCATCCGACTTCTCGACCGGTACTAAAGTTATCTCGTATCTGTTGCATGTAAAAGTACGGAAACCCTTAAATTTTGAATATATGTACGGCGCCACTATCTGCCTAATAATTTCAAAGTTGTTGGTAAAGGCATTCGGCTGCACTCTCAGCTGCGACCGTGGGCTGTGACCCCTCTGGAATGGGAGAGAACAGGTTTTCGCACACCGTTGTGAGTCACGGACAAACACGTATGGCATGCTGACGTTATGAAATCTACAATATAATTACAAAACAAGCACTAAACAGTTTTACAGTGATTCATATGAAATTTCCTGGATCTTAACTCGTATAAGGAAAGGCGTTAAAGAAATAATGTGCGTTCGCCTGAATGACACAGCATAAGCGTTACAGAGATGATCAACTAACTTCAGTGGCAGACGCTACAAGAGAGTCGTTGCGCATCACGGAGACGTTTACTATTGAAATTTCGAGTTTGTGCTTTCCGGGAACAGTCTGAAAATATATTACGAGGTGCGTTCAATAAGTGATGCAATATATATTTCTTTTTGATAAGAACGTTGATTTTATTCGAAATTCCTATACAACCACATTATTCCCCACTCTTCTGCCTACAAAACTCCATTTTTCAACATAATGTCGGTTCAATGCAACGGCCTTACATCACCTTACTGGGAGGGCCCGTATACTTGCACGGTACCACTCTACGGGTCAACGCCCCGTCTTGCTGCGTCAATAACCTCCACACCATCCACGCACTGCTTTCCGCAGAGTGCATCCTTCATGGGGCCAAACAGATATAAGTAGGAACGTGCGGGATCAGAGCTGTACGGTGGATGAGAAAGAACTCTCCAATGAAGTTTTGTGAGCTCCTTTTAGGTGCGCAGACTTGAATGAGTCCTCGTCATAGAGAACGAGAAGCTCGTTTGCATTTTTGTGGCAACTAAAGTTTCTTCAATTTCCTGAAGGTAGCGCAATACACCCTCCTCCGTGAGGGAGGACATCAAACAGAATGCCTTTTCAGATCCCCGAAGACCGTCGCCATGATTTCACCAGTTGAGCGTGCGACTTTGAACTTTTTCTCCAGAGGAGAAGTGGTGTGGTGCCAGTCTGTGTATTGCCGTTTTGTTTCCGGTTCGAAATGATGAACCCATGTTTCATTGATTGCGTCGATGTGCGACGAAAAATTGTCATAGCCTCGTAACGAGCAAGCAATTCCGCACAGATAGTGATTCGTTGGTCTTTATAGTCCCGTGAAATGACCACGATGAGAAAATTCGAGAAATTAGAGCTAATACAGAGGCTTACTACAATCATACTTCCCAGGCGGCATTGGCGAGTGGAACAGGGGAAGCGGATCAGTTAATGGTACCAGAAGTACCGTCCGGCACACACCGTCAGGTGTCTCGCTGAGTATTGAGGAGGAGGAGGAGATTAGTGTTTAACGTCCCGTCGACAACGAGGTCATTAGAGACGGAGCGCAAGCTCGGGTGAGGGAAGGATGGGGAAGGAAATCGGCCGTGCCCTTTCAAAGGAACCATCCCGGCATCTGCCTGAAGCGATTTAGGGAAATCACGGAAAACCTAAATCAGGATGGCCGGAGACGGGATTGAACCGTTGTCCTCCCGAATGCGATGAGTATTGATGTAAATGTAGATGTTTTCTAACTTCAAATGAGACTATTTTGATCTTTCCGACCCCTAACGGTCAGGAAGACCAACAACATTTGCCAAAGACTTCAGGGCGGAAGTGGGAGCAAACCCTTGTCAGACGATTGAGGAACTGTCAAACGCTGTTAACCAGCCATGGTCGACCATCCAAGAACATTTGTAGCGGGCTGGTAATGACAAACAGAGCTAACCGATTCACCACATGCAAGTTATTACTTCAACGTCACTAACAGAAGCGTTTTTTGATCGCTTGATCACTGAGGTGAAAAATGGGTCCTCTATGATAATCCAAAACGCAAACGCAGTGTCTCTCTCCGAATGAATCGCTATTAAAAACCGCTAAGGCACAGTTACACCCCAAGAAGGGGCTTTTATCTGTTTGGTGGAGTACTGTGAGGTCATTTATTCTAAAGTGCTGAAACCTGGACAAACTGTGAATGCAGAACTATACTATAAACAACTTGAAGGGCCCTATGGCAGCTATGTAAGTAAAGTAAGTTAAACCATTGACTCTCATGCACACCATCAGTCTATCAACTTATATTTTGTGCATTTTTGGATGCGGTGAAGAGTAACATTTCACTGTAGGAAATGAAGTACGTATCTTATTCGAATCCGTTTGTGGCAGTCCTTGACTTCAGGGTGATTCTTGAGGTTTCCTGGTTGTTTAATAGCATATAAGAAAACTAGAAATTGGTCTTTTCCAGAATTTATTGAGATTCACAGATGAAAATATAGTCACAAAAGCATTTCTTACTTCTGCCATTTTATATAACCTCTTTCCAAAGCACTTTCAAAGCTAGTAACATATTACAACATAAGTTTTCAATCGGATGAATGCGAAGTGCGACTGAGATACCTTTGGCACCGAGTGACAGTATTTAAAATGAACTGCATTGCCTAGAACGTTCGGGAATAACACAATCAAATTGATTTACATATCTAATATCCGGCACTTACAAATAGTGAAAAGAAATGAACAAAGTGGACTACTGATTCTTAATAAATCTGTGAATCATGCTGTGATAGTAAGAAGTTTAAATAATCATAATAACAATAAAATGTTCAAAATATTAGACTCGGAAAAGTTGTTTAAGTTTTACAAAATTGCAAATTTTATGGATGTAACAGGATTTTGTGTGAACTTACGTATGTTGTTACAATCAGGTAATCAGATGTTAACTAGTGAATAATACAATTGTGCTGAATACATTATGGAACTGATCTGGAAATTCATAGGTACATGTGCTTTCTTTGAAACCAACCATTATTCAACTGAAATTGAATCCCATGTTTTGGACATGTTAACGTTCTTTAAAATTCCGTTTTGGACTGTTTTAATGTACAATTAATAGGATGGTTATTATCTTGTGACTTTATGTTCGACTGTCAAACTTTACAAACAGTCCTGAAAAAATGGCTCTGAGCACTATGCGACTTAACTTCTGAGGTCATCAGTCGCCTAGAACTTAGAACTAATTAAACCTAAGTAACCTAAGGACATCACACACATCCATTCCCGAGGCAGGATTCGAACCTGCGACCGTAGCGGTCGCTCGGCTCCAGACTGTAGCGCCTCGAATCGCACGGCCACACCATCTGGCAACAGTCCCGAAATTTAGCAATTTGAAAATTACCTTCGGGTGTTGTGTACTTCATTTGAAATCTGATTTTAAGCGGATATCGTACGATTCATTAAATCAGTTTCTCTTGGATAGGGTCTATTACAAACTGGGTCAAATAATAAATCTTTAATTGACAGGTATCCAGCGACTGTCAGCAGAAATGACGTTATTCTGCAACACGGTAATTCAAAACCGCCCTGCGCAAGACGAACCGTAGAAAACATTAATGAATCGGGATGGGAGGTATTGCTTCACCCTCCACACTCGCCTGATACTGTGCCATTAAATTTCCATTTATTCCGATTGCTACAACATCCTTAACTGACAAAAATTTGAAAGTGTGAAATATCTCCAAAATTTCATCTTCAGAGATTTTTCTCAAAAACAAATTGATTTTTATAGAGACGGGAAGCTGCACACTAGATGGGAAAGGTTGTTGAGAAAGAGGATGATTACTCACGTGATTAGAAATTTCAGCTGTTTATATTTAATGTGAAAAACGACATTGCTCTCCGATGCTCCTAACATTTTATCATCTTCCTTTCCTATACCTGCATCGTCATCGAGTAATCAGATGAATAATTTAAATAGTCAAGTAGTACTTCGAAATATTAAATCTTCCTTTTAACAGACGCATCTTCCAGAACTTATTTTGTGGCTTGTTTTGTCAGTAACATTTCTGGTTGCCTCGAAATCTTGCCGCTGCTCTTCTGCTTCCAGTCTATTCCAGGTAAACATCATTATGGAGCCACCACCGGCTTGCACAGTGCTTTGTTAACTTGGATCCATGGCTTCGTGGGATCTGCGCCATAATCGAACACTACCATCTGCTCTTACCAACTAAATCGGGACTGATCTGACCAGCCCACGGTTTTCCAGTCGTCTAGGGCCCGTCAGATATGGTCACGAACCCAGGAGAGACGTTTCAGGTGATGTGCTGTTAGCAGAGGCACTTGTGTCTGTCGTATGGTGCCATAGCCCGTTAACGCCACATTTCGCCACACTGTCCTAATGGATACGTTCGTGGTACGTCCCACACTGATTTCTACACTTATTTGCCGCAGCGTTGCTCGTCTCTTAGCACTGACAACTCTAGGCAAACGCCATTGCTCTTGGTCATTAAGCGAAGGCCGTCGGCCACTGGATTGTTCGTGGTGGGAGGTAATGCTCGGAATCTGGTATTCTCGGCACACTCTTGACGCTGTGAATCTCCAAATATTGAATTCCGCAACGATTTCCGGAATGGTGTGTCCCATACATCTAGCCCGAACTAATATTCCGTGTTCAGAGTATATTAATTCCCGTCGTGCGGCCATATTCAGGTCGGAAACCTTTTCACACGAATCACTTGAGTACAAATGACAGCTCCGCCAATGTACTGCCCTTTTATGTACTGCAGCAGCAAGTCGTATACTCTTAGCTCATTTATTTGTTGCATAGTTAATTCTTAATTTCTTCGCGTGTTTTTGGTATTGGCATTGTTTAATTCATAAATTTCGGGCGTATTATAGTATTTGAGAGTTGTAGCACCGCATTTTAGTACCTGAATAGTGTAAATTCGCCTAGTCGTCTGTCTTCTGTTTTTGTTTTGAACGGCCAGTGTCGGTTGGTCACAGTAGTGTGCTCCCTGCCGCCGTTGGATAAGCAGCTGCAGCAGCAAGTCGTATAGTCTTAGCTCACTTATTTGTTACATAGTTAATTCTTGATTTCTTTGCGTGTTTTTGGTATTTGCATTGTTTAATTCATAAATTTCGGGCGTATTATAGTATTTGAGAGTTGTAGCATCGCGTTTTAATACCTGAATAGTGTAAAATCGCGTATTCTCCTTCCGCCGCCGAGCAGTGTGTCAGCAGTGCGCAAGTAGCAGCATTACTGCATTTACTAGGTAATCTTGTATTTTAATAACCGTTTAAATTTTGTGTCGAATTATGCTCTCTGTAGATTAGTTCAGATGTTCTTTCCACAACAGTTTTTAGCATGGATAGGGACTGCAACTGCTGTGTTCGGATGCAGGCTGAGTTGGCATCCCTTCGCTCCCAGCTTCAGGCAGTGTTGGCTTCGGTCACACAGCTTGAGGCTGTTGCCAATGGGCATCACTGTGGGGGTCCGGATGGGGGTTTGTCGGGGACGGACAGCTCGTCCCGCACATCCCCCGATCGGACTACGACTGTGGCTGCCCGGGATACTGCCCGCATTGAGGCTGATCCCTCACCTGTGGTAGAGTGGGAGGTCGTCTCGAGGTGTGGCAGGGGGCGAAAGACATTCCGGAGGGCTGAACGGAAGGCCTCTCCAGTTTGTCTGACGAACCGGTTTCAGGCTCTGTCTCAGGCTGATATTGATCTTCGGCTGGACGTGGCTGCTTGTCCTGTTCCAGAGGTTGCCCCTCAGTCTGCAAGATCCGGGCGGTCGCAGAGGGTGGGCTTACTGGTAGTTGGGAGCTCCAACGTCAGGCGCGTAATGGGGCCCCTTAGGGATATGGCAGCAAGAGAGGGGAAGAAAACCAATGTGCACTCCGTGTGCATAGCGGGGGGAGTCATTCCAAATGTGGAAAGGGTCCTTCCGGATGTCATGAAGGGTACAGGGTGCACCAATCTGCAGGTGGTCGCTCATGTCGGCACCAATGATGTGTGTCGCTATGGATCGGAGGAAATCCTCTCTAGCTTCCAGCGGCTATCTGATTTGGTGAAGACTGCCAGTCTCGCTAGCGGGATGAAAGCAGAGCTCACCATCTGCAGCATCGTTGACAGGACTGACTGCGGACCTTTGGTACAGAGCCGAGTGGAGGGTCTGAATCAGAGGCTGAGACGGTTCTGCGATCGTGTGGGCTGCAGATTCCTCGACTTGCGCCATAGGGTGGTGGGGTTTCGGGTTCTGCTGGATAGGTCAGGAGTCCACTACACGCAGCAAGCGGCTACACGGGTAGCAGGGGTTGTGTGGCGTGGACTGGGCGGTTTTTTAGGTTAGATAGCCTCGGGCAAGTACAGAAAGGGCGGCAGCCTCAAAGGGTGCGGGGCAAAGTCAGGACATGCGGGGGCCAAGCAGCAGTCGGTATTGTAATTGTAAACTGTCGAAGCTGCATTGGTAAAGTACCGGAACTTCAAGCGCTGATAGAAAGCACCGAAGCTGAAATCGTTATAGGTACAGAAAGCTGGCTGAAGCCAGAGATAAATTCTGCCGAAATTTTTACAAAGGCGCAGACGGTGTTTAGAAAGGATAGATTGCATGCACCGGTGGTGGCATGTTTATCGCTGTTAGTAGTAGTTTATCCTGTAGTGAAGTAGAAGTGGATAGTTCCTGTGAATTATTATGGGTGGAGGTTACACTCAACACCCGAGCTAGATTAATAGTTGGCTCCTTTTACCGACCTCCCGACTCAGCAGCATTAGTGTGCAGAACAACTGAGAGAAAATTTGGAATACATTTCACATAAATTTTCTCAGCATGTTATAGTCTTAGGTGGAGATTTCAATTTACCAGATATAGACTGGGACACTCAGATGTTTAGGAAGGGTAGTAGGGACAGAGCATCGAGTGACATTATACTGAGTGCACTATCCGAAAATTACCTCGAGCAATTAAACAGAGAACCGACTCGTGGAGATAACATCTTGGACCTACTGATAACAAACAGACCCGAACTTTTCGACTCTGTAAGTGCAGAACAGGTAATCAGTGATCATAAGGCCGTTGCAGCATCCCTGAATATGGAAGTTAATAGGAATATAAAAAAAGGGAGGAAGGTTTATCTGTTTAGCAAGAGTAATAGAAGGCAGATTTCAGACTACCTAACAGATCAAAACGAAAATTTCTGTTCCGACACTGACAATGTTGATTGTTTATGGAAAAAGTTCAAGGCAATCGTAAAATGCGTTTTAGACAGGTAGGTGCCGAGCAAAACTGTGAGGCACTGGGAAAACCCACCGTGGTTCAACAACAAAGTTAGGAAACTACTGCGAAAGCAAAGAGAGCTTCACTCCAAGTGTAAACGCAGCCAAAACCTCTCAGACAAACAGGAGCTAAACGATGTCAAAGTTAGCGTAAGGAGGGCTATGCGTGAAGCGTTCAGTGAATTCGAAAGTAAAATTCTATGTACCGACTTGACAGAAAATCCTAGGAAGTTCTGGTCTTACGTTAAATCAGTAAGTGGCTCGAAACAGCATATCCAGACACTCCGGGATGATGATGAAACAGAGAATGACACGCGTAAAGCTGAAATACTAAACACCTTTTTCGAAAGCTGTTTCACAGAGGAAGACTGCACTGCAGTTCCTTCTATAAATCCTCGCACAAACGAAAAAATGGCTGACATCGAAATAAGTGTCCAAGGAATAGAAATGCAACTGGAATCACTCAACAGAGGAAAGTCCACTGGACCTGACGGGATACCAATTCGATTCTACACAGAGTACGCGAAAGAACTTGCCCCCCTTCTAACAGCCGTGTACCGCAAGTCTCTAGAGGAAAGGAAGGTTCCAAATGATTGGAAAAGAGCACAGGTAGTCCCAGTCTTCAAGAAGGGTCGTCGAGCAGATGCGCAAAACTATAGACCTATATCTCTGACGTCGATCTGTTGTAGAATTTTTGAACATGTTTTTTGCTCGCGTATCATGTCGTTTTTGGAAACCCAGAATCTACTCTGTAGGAATCAACATGGATTCGGGAAACAGCGATCGTGTGAGACTCAACTCGCTTTATTTGTTCATGAGACCCAGAAAATATTAGATACAGGCTCCCAGGTAGATGCTATTTTCCTTGACTTCCGGAAGGCGTTCGATACAGTTCCGCACTGTCGCCTGATAAACAAAGTAAGAGCCTACGGAATATCAGACCAGCTGTGTGGCTGGATTGAAGAGTTTTTAGCAAACGGAACACAGCATGTTGTTATCAATGGAGATACGTTACAGACGTTAAAGTAACCTCTGGCGTGCCACAGGGGAGTGTTATGGCACCATTGCTTTTCACAATATATACAAATGACCTAGTAGATACTGTCGGAAGTTCCATGCGGCTTTTCGCGGATGATGCTGTAGTATACAGAGAAGTTGCAGCATTAGAAAATTGTAGCGAAATGCAGGAAGATCTGCAGCGGATAGGCACTTGGTGCAGGGAGTGGCAAATGACCCTTAACATAGACAAATGTAATGTATTGCGAATACATAGAAAGAAGGATCCTTTATTGTATGATTATATGATAGCGGAACAAACACTGGTAGCAGTTACTTCTGTAAAATATCTGGGAGTATGCCTGCGGAACGATTTGAAGTGGAATGATCATATAAAATTAATTGTTGGTAAGGCGGGTACCAGGTTGAGATTCATTGGGAGAGTCCTTAGAAAATGTAGTCCATCAACAAAGGATGTGGATTACAAAACACTCGTTCGACCTATACTTGAGTATTACTCATCAGTGTGGGATCCGTACCAGATCGGGTTGACGGAGGAGATAGAGAAGATCCAAAGAAGAGCGGCGCGCTTCGTCACAGGGTTATTTGGTAACCGTGATAGCGTTACGGAGATGTTTAGCAAACTCAAGTGGCAGACTCTGCAAGAGAGGCGCTCTGCATCGCGGTGTAGCTTGCTCGCCAGGTTTCGAGAGGGTGCGTTTCTGGATGAGGTATCGAATATATTGCTTCGCCCTACTTATACCTGCCGAGGAGATCACGAATGTAAAATTAGAGAGATTCGAGCGCGCACGGAGGCTTTCAGACAGTCGTTCTTCCCGCGAACCATACGCGACTGGAACAGAAAAGGGAGGTAATGACAGTGGCACGTATAGTGCCCTCCGCCACACACCGTTGGGTGGCTTGCGGATTATAAATGTAGATGTAGATGTAGATGTAGATATACAGGGTGTTTCAAAAATGACCGGTATATTTGAAACGGCAATAAAAGCTAAACGAGCAGCGATAGAAATACACCGTTTGTTGCAATATGCTTGGGACAACAGTACATTTTCAGGCGGACAAACTTTCGAAATTACAGTAGTTACAATTTTCAACAACAGATGGCGCTGCAAGTGATGTGAAAGATATAGAAGACAACGCAGTCTGTGGGTGCGCCATTCTGTACGTCGTCTTTCTGCTGTACGCGTGTGCTGTTCACAACGTGCAAGTGTGCTGTAGACAACATCGTTTATTCCTTAGAACAGAGGATTTTTCTGGTGTTGGAATTCCACCGCCTAGAACACAGTGTTGTTGCAACAAGACGAAGTTTTCAACGGAGGTTTAATGTAACCAAAGGACCGAAAAGCGATACAATAAAGGATCTGTTTGAAAAATTTCAACGGACTGGGAACGTGACGGATGAACGTGCTGGAAAGGTAGGGCGACCGCGTACGGCAACCACAGAGGGCAACGCGCAGCTAGTGCAGCAGGTGATCCAACAGGGGCCTCGGGTTTCCGTTCGCCGTGTTGCAGCTGCGGTCCAAATGACGCCAACGTCCACGTATCGTCTCATGCGCCAGAGTTTACACCTCTATCCATACAAAATTCAAACGCGGCAACCCCTCAGCGCTGCTACCATTGCTGCATGAGAGACATTCGCTAACAATATAGTGCACAGGATTGATGACGGCGATATGCATGTGGGCAGCATTTGGTTTACTGACGAAGCTTATTTTTACCTGGACGGCTTCGTCAATAAACAGAACCGGCGCATATGGGGAACCGAAAAGCCCCATGTTGCAGTCCCATTGTCCATGCATCCTCAAAAAGTACTGGTCTGGGCCGCCATTTCTTCCAAAGGAATCATTGGCCCATTTTTCAGATCCGAAACGATTACTGCATCACGCTATCTGGACATTCTTCGTGAATTTGTGGCGGTACAAACTGCCTTAGACGACACTGCGAACACCTCGTGGTTTATGCAAGATGGTGCCCGGCCACATCGCACGGCCGACGTCTTTAATTTCCTGAATGAATATTTCGATGATCGTGTGATTGCTTTGGGCTATCCGAAACATACAGGAGGCGGCGCGGATTGGCCTCCCTATTCGCCAGACATGAATCCCTGTGACTTCTTTCTGTGGGGACACTTGAAAGACCAGGTGTACCGCCAGAATCCAGAAACAATTGAACAGCTGAAGCAGTACATCTCATCTGCATCTGCATCTGAAGCCATTCCGCCAGACACGTTGTCAAAGGTTTCGGGTAATTTCATTCAGAGACTATGCCATATTATTGCTACGCATGGTGGATATGTGGAAAATATCGTACTATAGAGTTTCCCAGACCGCAGCGCCATCTGTTGTTGAAAATTGTAACTACTGTAATTTCTAAAGTTTGTCTGCCTGAAAATGTACTGTTGTCCCAAGCATATTGCAACAAACGGTGTATTTCTATCGCTGCTCGTTTAGTTTTTATTGCCGTTTCAAATATACCGGTCATTTTTGAAACACCCTGTACCTTGTGTACGCGATACCATCGCCGTCTGTATATGTCTATATCGCTAGCCTATGACTTGTCACCTCGGTGTATATGAGCAAGATTTATCAGGTAGGAGAAGTAGTCTCTCAGAATGTTCGTTGATTATGCTGTTGCCTATGTGATGTAGTTAGTAATTTGATCCCTCCATAATTAATATTTTGATTCCTCTGTAATTAACATCAAGGAAGTGTGAATAGCTAAGGTAAATGGCAGATGGTGGGACGTTGCATAACTGTCTTTGGCAGTAAGAATGTACGGTAAGAAATATCAAATATTGAATCCAGTGATTATAGACATTAGGAATCTTCAGTACTGTAAAATATGCGTTTCGTAGAAAACTTCAGAAAATTTGGAACTACTCGGAAAAAAATCGGTCCGCGCGATATCACAGAAATCACTACTTCCAATCAAACAGTATAAGGATGATGGACATGTTTTCTTTTAATTGAGACCAATAGTTTGACGGAATAGAGTCTTTTTTATCATTTTTGGTAATAATTTAGATTAAGTAATCGTAAATATGGATGTAACAACATAGAGCAGATATTTCGGAAGCTCACTTACGATGGAAGTACATTAGATCTAATGTCAACAAACATATTGAAACGGGATTAGTGGTCATGGTGCAGTTGTGACAACAAAGGTTGCCAGAGTGCAAAGGGCTACTAAAACAAGTAGAAAGACTTATATGCTCAGTAAACTGGAGAAAGTGGCAGTTATGTCGTATCTTGGGGAAAAACTTAAAACATTCATTTCTCGGCAAGAGCATGTAGAGAACTATGGCTCAAGTTTAGAAGAACAGCTGACGAAGCACTGGATAGATTGGTACCTATTAGAACACTTACTTGTGGCATGTCCCTCCATATTACACACTCAATAAAGAAGGTTCTAAAGAAACTACAATTATTCCACGACGAGTGTAAAACCAAGCATAGGGTTATAGAAAGATATTTTATTCTCAAAAGGGCAATGCGCAAAATCTTCAGTGACTATCGTAGCAAAATATTACCGAAAAATCTCTAAAAAGTGAAAGCAATGATAGTCATACTTTAAGGATATTAGTGTCCCAAACGTTTATGGATGAAACAGGAACCGAAATTGCAAGGCAGAAGCAATGCTGAATTCCGTCTGTAGCTCTTCGTTTACTATGGAAGATCCAGGAGTACCGTCCCAGTTTGATTTCTGTTCCACTTACATATACTCACGTTAAGAGGCATGCGACTATTTTAGAGATACGGAGCTATTCCTATATATATACAGTTCACACACTGCTATTGTGGCCGATGGAGACAAAATTTAGTCGCTTGATGTTCAGCAACTCAACTTTATTTACGCGTTTCGAGTAAACTCATCCTCAGAATATCGAGAAAGCGAGCCTCCTACAAACGTAATGGTGTCATGTGCAAGTACCAATATCAGAGTACTGTGATATTAGTACTTGTTGCGTTTGAAAAAGCTTAATACAAAGATCTGAGGAGTATTTACATGTGTCACGCAGTTACGAAGTCTTTACACTTTGACAACGTTCTGAGTCACACGATGTAAAGTCATTGCGTGGACTCACCATTACAGTACTTCACTCATCATTACGATTGTGAACACAAGCCTGCAGACAGGCGCAGATCCAAGGGGTGGACAGTGGTGTTCATGGTCCCCTTCACCAAAAGAACAGTTAACAAAACTAAAATTATATTTTTACACTTGCTAATTTCTAGATATTAGTAAACTTTCGGAGAATAAGGTAACGTGTAAGCTATGCGTCTCGAAAACCGCATTTAACTCTGGAAAATACAAGATATGATGAATAGAAGATGATTTTCCACTTCTTACCCACCTGTATACGCTTCCTGACAGACAAGTTGCCAGAATTGTTTGAACCAAGCAAAGACACAAATTCACAGAGTGATTGTACAAGCTGTCAACAGAAAATTAAACCAACCAGCACATTAGTAACTCTCACAGAATCGACAAACCACAGAGAGTTCACTAAAGCAAGACAGAAAAGGAAAGATCATCCACTACGGAAAAAAAAAACAGATAGAGGTAGCTGGCAAAGATCAAACGAAGAACTATTCTCCTTCCTTCTCCTCCGCTCCCCCCCCCCCCCCCCCCCCCCCCCCCGCAAAAAAAATTCGTTCCCACGCTTGCGTAACTATAAACAACCCACCAGTGTACACGGTGGTAGTGCTAAGTAAAATATATTGATAACGGTGATGGTACACTTAGATTTTATACTGTATAAATTATGACTTTCAAATAGTGACAGTTTGTTACTTTTATAGTTAGTAACTGAAACCTGTATCTCTGAAATTTACGGACGGACGCTTTTGAAGTGACGTACTTTACTAAACTGCAATTACTTGATAGCTAAGCTAAAGTGAAGAATTAGTTACTCAACTAAATATAATTATTATTGTGAAAGAACATTCATATCTACATTGTTACTATTATTACCTATAAATCCTAAATATCCGTAGCACTTTGAAACCTGAGTGGTGTGGTGAGAAATGTGTGTGTGTTCGTCCGGGAAAGGGTGGGGGAGGGTGTTGCGGCCATAACAGTGGGCATGGGAAGTGCGCAATGAAACTAGTCTACATACTGAACAACAACAAATGCATCTGCGGTGTGCGGTGTCCCCGTCCCCCTTTAGAACTAAACGCTGGATCCCTGCCTTTATGCTGACTACAGCTATGTGAGCATGGAAATGAATGGGATCCTATTTCTTTCAGTCGTTTCAACCCACGTTTGGGAAGTAGTCGGTCCTACCGTTTTTTTTTTGTTTTTTTGTTTTTTCCTTAGTGGAGGCTCTTTCTCTTCCTGTTCCGCCTTACTCTAGATTGTAGGTTCTAGCTGTGCACTCCTGAACACTGTCGGATTTGTTATTGACAAAATGTGTGGTCAGCTTTTGAAAGACTATCTTTTGCTGGTTGGAATGTTCTCTGCGAGCAGCCACACCGCAAACCAATCCATTTGAGCTGGCCCTACTCAAACCACTGAGAAGTGTCAAATGTTAAACACAGCTCATAATTTCTGGAATTCCTTGCTTTTTTCAACACGACTTTCCATTGTGCTTTATTAACCAAACGCTAACTCATAAATTTTTGATACATACTGATATATGTAACAATATAAGCACTTCATCAAACTGTTTCTTATGGGGGTTCATTTTCCCCATGACCAGCCACTCCACCCTTTGATTTGCACCTCCTTGTCTAAAGTTCTCGTCCCTGACCTTACCCCTGAGGGTGATGCCCAGCATGCGCCTCGGCACTGCGACTGTCAAAACCGAAGTTTATAGACCGTAATATGCAACTGGTGGGAGACAGATTTTTGGGTTCATCGAAACTGCCTTGTTGGTCAGGATGAATAGAAGCTTTCTGAATGCCACCCTGTTCAAAACTAACCTTCGTGGAATTTCTACCTTTTTCAGCGACAGATGTTGGCTAAGATTTATGACCAGGATTGATGCATTCGAAGATGATTTTAACAGCATGTGATTGGTAGGCCTACAAGTCGGTATGAATGGCGGGTCAATATACAAGATGCCTTGTCCAGGCCTTCATCCTCCACATCTCCAAGAGTACCTTGTACAGTGCTTTAGGATGTGAGGCCAGAGGATAGCTGGGACCACCACCTGACACTCTGACTCTTCGGTGGACAGCAGAAGTATCTCCAGGTTGACCATGAGTCTGTGGAGTATCGAGAAGTAGGTCGTCAGCACTGTTCTGTAGATTTGTGCAGAGTGTCCAGTCCTGTCTTGCAGATTTTTGCATAGTGTCCAGTCCTGCACTCTGAATCTAAGCATCTTTTGGGAAGTCATTAAAATTTGTGCAGCTTGTCCGTAATGTTTTAATTGAGTTGTAAACTGACCTTATCTATCTAATAATCAGGACGTATCTCTAGATGCGGCAGTATGTCAACACTGGCGTTGTTAATAGTGGTCCCAAAGCGTTTAGTTCAGTTCTAGTTTTTCAGAAAAATCTCCCACGGCTGCAGCCGTGGCGCCCTTTTTTCACTAGTATGTTTCTTTGGGGACCAAAGAGTGAAATTAACGGCCTATGGCTCGTGCAATTTCTTGATGTTATAAACAACAGTCATGCATCGTTTTGTATTTGGCTATAACTCACTTGTGCCACTGTTAGCATTCAAGACGCATATGCAATCAGATGCCCGTAACATCAGGAAGCTTACACGACGTCGTGAGACCTGTCCCAAACAGCGAAGCGTCTATAGCCAGGGCTGAATGTTTGCCTGGCGTAATAAATTTTTTTAGCTGTAAGAACGTTCCCTTTTTTCAAAGATGAATAAGAGGGTGTGATACATGCACAGCATTTGATGTAATTTTTCATAGTAATTTATCTTATCAAGAAAACGAGTTCTTTCAAATCTTTGACTGTAGGCAGATTATCAGTTGCTTCAACGGAGTTTGCGTTGACATGAGACCATCTTTACCCAGTATGTGGCTGAGATATTGAACGCTTGGTTTGGAAAAACCACAATTATTCAACTCTTTTTTGAGATAAGTCCATTACTTAGCTGTTCTCAGCTGTTGACTTCTTGTGTCTAGGTAGACCTAGTGACGATAATGTCATTTAAGTAGTTTTCAGATTGTGATAACCCCTGAATAAGTGGCTCCAAACGTATTTGAAATACTGCAGGAGATTCCAAAGGGAAGGGTGATGGACCTTCGGTACAGAAGAGACTGGAACAGCACATTACGTCCACATGTTAACACCTTTTTATTGGTCTTTTTCACTGACGCACATGTACATTACCATGAGGGGTGAGGTACACGTACACACGTGGTTTCTGCGGCAGTACTGCGGCGTGTACGACATTCATTACGCCAGAGATTGCAGTTGTGTGCAGCAAATGATGTCCACCACACTGAACATCTATTGTCCTGAGTTGTCGGGACACACTCTATTCCACTCCGTAATTGAAAACGGATCCCTACGTAATTCGGTGCTCTCCGATGCACACGATCGAACAGCGGAGGAGTGGTACTCAAGCGTCAACTTTAGGTTACAATATCTCCGGATGTAATTAATATTTTACAATGCAACAAACGGCACTGATTACGTATTTGTTTATATGTTCAGATGTGCTAACAAAACTAACAGGTTTCCATTTTAAAAAAACGTAGGTTTGTGTTAAAAAACATACTTCCGTGCATTTTTTTATGGTTTGTATTAACCAATTACACTAGCCCCTCTCCTCACGTTCGGTCTGTGGAACCGATTCGTCAGTGTTTGGTGTGGTTTACGAAATATATCTAGCGGTAATGTTAGGTGACTCACTCTATTCTTCCAATAAACCGAAGTCGATCATTCACCTTCCCTCTCACAATCTTCACGTGTTCGTTCCATTTCATATGGCTTTGCAACGTTACGCTCAGATACTTAACCAGGACATTACATTTTTGTTTTTCCTGCTGATATACATTAACTTACGTTTTTCTACTCTTGAAGCCAACTGCAATTCATCACATCGGATAGAAATTTTATGTACGACATAACACCCTCTGGACGGGTGATACACACCTCATTGTCTCAGAACGTTCTCGAAGCTCATAGTAGGGACCGACACCTCTGCTCTCAGCTTTCATCGTTGCTTCCTCTGTGGACTTAGACTGTATTAAGGATAGACTCTTCTCTGCCTGTGTTGGACCTAATCAGAATGGCATTCTCGAGATTATTTCCATGCAAGTGTATTTTCCTACTAAGCTCCTATTAGTGTTACTACATACTACAATAATGCCCATAAATTAAGAATAATGCTGATACATGGTGAAACAACGCTTTGGTGGGCGGTTTGCGGGTTTAAATCACCTCGGGGTATGACCTACGGTTGTCGCACGGTGGCGCTGGCAGCAGTCCACATAAGCAGAGGAGTGTTGGTGCACGTCAGAGGATGGTGCAACGGGGAGTGTGCAGACGCTGTCAGACGTGATGACGGTGACTGTGTGTTGAAAATGGCTCAAAGAACACATATTGATGACGTTATGAGGGGTAGAATATTAGGGCGACAGGAGGCTGGTCAAACACAGCATGTCGTAGCACGGGCCCTCCGTGTGCCACAAACTGTGATCTCAAGATTATGGCAACGATTCCAGCAGACATTAAACGTGTCAAGGTGCTACAGTACGGGACGTTCGCAGTGTACCACCACAAGAAGACTGATATCTCACCATCAGTGCCCGCAGACGGTCACGGAGTACTGCAGGTAGCCTTGCTCGAGACCTTACCGCAGCCACTGGAACAGTTGTCTCCAGACACACAGTCTACAGACGACTGAAGAGACATGGTTTATTCGCCCTGCTACGGTCGCAGGTTCGAATCCTGCCTTGGGCATGGATGTGTGTGATGTCCCTAGGTTAGTTAGGTGTTAAGTAGTTCTAAGCTCTAGGGGACTGATGACCATCGATGTTAAGTACCATAGTGCTCAGAGCCATTTTTTTGTTTATTCGCCCGGAGACCTGCAAGGTGCATTCTACTGATCCCTGGTCACAAGAGAGCCCGTAAAGCCTGGTGTCAAGAATACAGTACATGGTCATTGGAACAGTGGTCCCAGGTTATCTTCATGGACGAGTCTAGGTATAGCCTGAACAGTGATTCTCGCCCGGTTTTCATCGGGCATGAACCAGGAACCAGACACCAACGCTTTAATGTCCTTGAAAGGGACCAGTATGGAGGTCGTGGTTTGATGGTGTGGGGTGGGATTATGATTGATGCACGTACACCCCTACATGTCTTTGACAGAGGAACTGTAATAGGTCAGGTGTATCGGGACGTCATTTTGTACGAGTACGTCCGCCTTTTCAGGGGTGCAGTGGGTCCCACGTTCCTACTGATGGATGATAACGCACGGCCCCAGCGAGCTGCCATCGTGGAGGAGTACCTTGAAACAGAAGATACCAGGCGAAT
Source organism: Schistocerca americana (assembly GCF_021461395.2). Taxonomy (NCBI): domain Eukaryota; kingdom Metazoa; phylum Arthropoda; class Insecta; order Orthoptera; family Acrididae; genus Schistocerca; species Schistocerca americana. Next base: position 485,094,006 of record NC_060125.1, read on the forward strand.
GGAGTGGCCTGCCTGTTCTCCAGACCTAAACCCCATCGAGCACGTCTCGGATGCTCTCGGTCGACGTATCGCTGCACGTCTTCAAACCCCTACGACACTTCAGGAGCTCTGAAAAGCACTGGTGCAAGAATGGGAGGCTATACCCCAGCAGCTGCTCGACCAGCTGATCCAGAGTATGCCAACCCGTTGTGCGGCCTGTGTATGTGTGCATGGTGATCATGTCCCATGTTAATGTCGGGGTACATCCGCAGGAAACAGTGGCGTTTTGTAGCACATGTGTTTCGGAACGGTTTTCTCAACTTGTCACCAATACCGCGGACTTACAGATCTGTGTCGTGTGTGTTCCGTATGTGCCTGTGCTATTAGCGACAGTTTTTTGCAGTGCCACATTCTGAAATTATCGTTAATATGTAAGCATGAGTGTAGTAATAGTCAGCGACTTTAGCTTTGACAAGCCTCTGCACCAGTACCTAGTGAGACGCTCTATTTTGTGGCTTTTATTCTTAATGTCGAAGCAGACATATTTCGTTCACAATAAATTTGTTAAAATTAGATCACTGTTTTCCCTGTCTCCCCGTAAGAGACACTTGAAGAGCCGTACGAGTTCAAGTTAAAGGAAGACATCGAAGAAGTTCAGAGTGTTGTTGAAAGCTGTTCAGTGTGTTACAGGTAGTTTCAAACAACACGGAAGTGGTACAGAGATTCTTCGGGAACTCAAATGGAAATTCCTGGAGGGACGGCGACCTTATTTTTGAGGAACATTATTGAGAAAATTTAAAGAACCGTTATTTGAAGCTGACTGCAGAACTATCCTACTGCCGCCAACATACATTTCGCGTAAGGACCGCAAAGATAAGACACGAGAAATTAGGGCTCATACGGAGGCATATACACTCCTGGAAATGGAAAAAAGAACACATTGACACCGGTGTGTCAGACCCACCATACTTGCTCCGGACACTGTGAGAGGGCTGTACAAGCAATGATCACACGCACGGCACAGCGGACACACCAGGAACCGCGGTGTTGGCCGTCGAATGGCGCTAGCTGCGCAGCATTTGTGCACCGCCGCCGTCAGTGTCAGCCAGTTTGCCGTGGCATACGGAGCTCCATCGCAGTCTTTAACACTGGTAGCATGCCACGACAGCGTGGACGTGAACCGTGTGTGCAGTTGACGGACTTTGAGCGAGGGCGTATAGTGGGCATGCGGGAGGCCGGGTGGACGTACCGCCGAATTGCTCAACACGTGGGGCGTGAGGTCTCCACAGTACATCGATGTTGTCGCCAGTGGTCGGCGGAAGGTGCACGTGCCCGTCGACCTGGGACCGGACCGCAGCGACGCACGGATGCACGCCAAGACCGTAGGATCCTACGCAGTGCCGTAGCGGACCGCACCGCCACTTCCCAGCAAATTAGGGACACTGTTGCTCCTGGGGTATCGGCGAGGACCATTCGCAACCGTCTCCATGAAGCTGGGCTACAGTCCCGCACACCGTTAGGCCGTCTTCCGCTCACGCCCCAACATCGTGCAGCCCGCCTCCAGTGGTGTCGCGACAGGCGTGAATGGAGGGACGAATGGAGACGTGTCGTCTTCAGCGATGAGAGTCGCTTCTGCCTTGGTGCCAATGATGGTCGTATGCGTGTTTGGCGCCGTGCAGGTGAGCGCCACAATCAGGACTGCATACGACCGAGGCACACAGGACCAACACCCGGCATCATGGTGTGGGGAACGATCTCCTACACTGGCCGTACACCACTGGTGATCGTCGAGGGGACACTGAATAGTGCACGGTACATCCAAACCGTCATCGAACCCATCGTTCTATCATTCCTAGACCGGCATGGGAACTTGCTGTTCCAACAGGACAATGCACGTCCGCATGTATCCCGTGCCACCCAACGTGCTCTAGAAGGTGTAAGTCAACTACCCTGGCCAGCAAGATCTCCGGATCTGTCCCCCATTGAGCATGTTTGGGACTGGATGAAGCGTCGTCTCACGCGGTCTGCACGTCCAGCACGAACACTGGTCCAACTGAGGCGCCAGGTGGAAATGGAATGGCAAGCCGTTCCACAGGACTACATCCAGCATCTCTACGATCGTATCCATGGGAGAATAGCAGCCTGCATTGCTGCGAAAGGTGGATATACACTGTACTAGTGCCGACATTGTGCATGCTCTGTTGCCTGTGTCTATGTGCCTGTGGTTCTGTCAGTGTGATCATGTGATGTATCTGACCCCAGGAATGTGTCAATAAAGTTTCCCCTTCCTGGGACAATGAATTCACGGTGTTCTTATTTCAATTTCCAGGAGTGTAGATAGTCGTTTTTCCCTCGTTCTGACTGCGAGTAGAACAGGAAAGGAAACGGCTAATAGTGGTACTGGTTGACTCTCCGCCACCTACACCACGATGGATTGGGAGTATGTCTGTAGACGTAGATGTTTACGTAAAACATCTAAATCATTAATTTGATTGCCGGCAGAAATTATGTTAAATGTGTCATGTATTTGATATCCGCAATAGGCAGATGAATCCAGACAATAAATGTGAAGAAACTGCAAAAGTGTTGTTGGTCTACGTCCCTGTTTGTAGGCAGCGTCGTCTGTTACTTAGCATTTCAAAGCAACAGGCTGATTAATGTGCGTTACGAGGCGCTGTTTAGTTGACAGGAAAGGCCAGTATCTTTCTGCGTTAACTAGCTACATCTACTCCTGCTTGAAAATACACATCCGCTTTGTCGATGGCCATTGACGTCATCAGTTTGAGTGAAGTTTTAGTATCAGCTGACGACACCAGCCTGATGTGCAGTGTCGTATCGCGCCATGGCGAAGACCGTGGGCAACTCTGACAACGATGGCCACATGCAAACTCTTGTTGAAAGCAAAACACGTAGCACTCCGCAGTGGGCAATTGCGCTTTCTGTGACTGCAACATTAAAGGTAGGGTTTCCATCTTTCCGCTACACTTTGCTACCTGCCATTGCGTTAACTAACGCTACTACTACCACTAAATTTTCTATCTACACGCTGTCGCATTTCTTCTTGAGCCAACACTGAGGAGGAATTTCTTATTATATTACTTATCGACTTATTTGCGCCTTGGCATGTTACTACGAAGAACACGACCAAAATGCACCATAACTATTCGCTGCTAGCTACAAACTGCCTTTCCTCGTTCCATCAAGTGCCTCGTTTTGCCAGGCCAGCACCATTTGATGCTATAATCACGCCATGTGACCTTCAGCTTCCTGTGCACCACTGGCAACGTACTTTCGCACTTCCACTCATTTCCATCGAGTTGTTATTACATTACGATACTTTGTCTATCTGCTCCTTTAGTTTTGTAGAGTAGTGTACGTCGGGAAGTTATTGTCTCTCCGTTTCTCAAATATTTTATTTACTGTCAGCGTATTATCTGAGCAAGATCCTCCTTTCGTAAGCCCATTTTGAACTTGAGATAACTTGGCCCCTGGTATGAGTCGCAAGCGAGCATTAAGTATTTTAGCACATATTTTGTATTCTGTGGTCGGGATGCTTACTACCTGGTAAATTTTTGTGTTGGACTTGTTTCCTTGCTCGAAGATTGATAGCATTTTTAATTCTTCTTCCAACTCGTGTATATTTATGGTATCTACGGCCTTTTCCATCATATCCTACTCTTACTACATCTAATTCTCGTTGCAACAAAGGTTTTTATAGCATTTCACCCAATCGTCAATTACTATTCTATCGATATTCACATTACCTCTTTCCGACTTATTGAGGTTTCTCAACAATTCATAAGAAAAGTCCATACGTCCATGGTCATAATTTTCTGTTTGGGTGAAAAATCTATTCCAGCTTTCCCATTATGTAGTCATGATTGCTTTAGCTTTGTTTCATCGTTTTCTGTATTGTTCTCGTGATTCTTCTGAACCACTTTGTATATTCAAATAAGCTTTTTTTAATGCCTATTTTTATTTCGGTATTACATGTCCTTAAGCGTTTCTTATATTGATTTATTCTACTTTTCCTTGACTCCTCGTAGCCGTTATTATAGTGTCTGATGGTGTTACTGTATCTATGTCTTCTGCTGTTATATTTAGTCAGTCATCTTTGGAAAATATCTCATATACTGTAGTAGTCCTATCTTGTTCTCGCTGTCTTTTCACCTTTTTCCTTTGTACTGTTTTTCATACGTCTTTCCAAAAGAATCGTTTTACAAACAAGTACAAAACGATCTGTAGAGGTCACATCTCATATAGATTCGTACATCTCATACCATTTCCTTGGTTTTTTCATTGACCGTTACGTAGTCTATTGCTGATCTCAGTCCTCTGACCCTCCAAGTACAATTGTGTATTTCTCTTTTTCTAACAATTATATTTGTGATCTTTTTTATTTGTGTGATGTTCTGCGAAATCTCCATATTTTGACTTTAGGGGACGTTATCGGCTAGAAATTATTGTCGACTGGAAAGCACTTTTAACACTCCTAAATCAACGTCAGATGCTTAATTCACGTTGTCCGGCAGAAGCTATTTCAAATGGCTAGCCTATTTAAAGAACCTAGCTTAAACAAATCTCAGAATTTGCCAGCCCCATTTTCCTGATCAGGAATTAGACGCACAGCTACATTCGGAGTAAGACGTGTTGCACAGTACGGCCAACCAGGATTTAAACGACTGGTTCCTTTTTTTAAGACACTAGTTGAAACTTAATCTAGCAACAACTAATCATTTGCGTCTTAGTAAGAGTGAACAAGAAACTACATATGGCGTTGAAAGACAAGCTACGAGGGTAATCCCAAAAGTAAGATCTCCTATTTTTTACAAGTACATAGACCTGTTTATTTCTACAATGGTTTACATCAGTTTACAGTTTGAACATTTAGCTATTTTACGACATAATCACCATTTCTGTCACTGTAGTTTTGTAGAAGCTGTGGCAGCTTTTGTATGCCCATGTCATACCAGCTTGCCACCATGCTGTTCAGAAAGTTATAAACCTGTTCTTTCACTTTGAAAGGTGGCTACACTGTGCCACTGCGCCAGAGATTGCGCCAAAGAGTACTATTAAGCCGCCTCCACAGTGCTAGTAGAGAGTTCGTAGAAGTCAGTGCGTGTTGAGAGTTCATAGCAGTCAGTGCCTGTCAAGAGCTCGTAGAGGACAGTATGTGTTAAGAGTTCGTGCCGAGATGTGCTAGTGGGCACTGCTTGTCGTGAAGTCGGAGTAAGATGTTGTAGTAAAGAGTGTTGTCCCATGTTTTAAGCAGTTATTTGATGGGGGAGATAGCAGATGTTATTGTGTGCATTTCGTCAATATATATGAAGGTAAAAACTACAATGTTCTTTTATTAATTGTGTGTCTGAAATAATGTGTCACTACAGGTTCAGTCAACAAAGCATCTGGCTTGTGTTCTTGTATTAGAGTGAATTCTGGTTTTCTTGCGTAATTATAGTTTTTCTAAATTTCTTTTGTCACGTCAGTATAGTTGGTATTTAAAAATTCTTGTCTTGTTGGAAAAGAACCGTGCCAGATGTGGACGTTGAGTCGCACTCCCACATACAGAACAGTGACTCTTGTGCTTATTGGTTTTGTTGGTTTTTTAGTTGCTGGGGACTTAATTAATTAACTGTGTTTACGAAAATTTTCTTACATTGTTCTTTGCAGTCAGATAGCGTAATAATTCTAGTCAGGGCCAACCGTTTACGAGACACTGCGTAATCGGACAGACATACTAAAACTAAAAATCATTTTCAATCATATATATTTAATTAAGCCCCCATGCACGTGGCGACCCTGCCAGGATCGTCCCTTGGAATTTTTCTGACTGTAAAAGTAGTAGACTGTAGTATTGTTGTAGTAATTTGTAGTTAGTAATTGTAGTCTATTTTGCATGTGTAGATTTGGTAATTGGCATTCTTCTAATGGTATTGTTCAAAATTTAATTTTTATTGCCTTGTATACGCGTTTGACAATCTTGTGCAATTATTTCAATTGTTCGATTGATCGTGTTTGAGGGAGACATTGCGTGTGAATAGTATTGTTGGAGATAAGGGGTCATTGTGTGTGATTTTCGTACAGTGACGAATCTTTCGTATATTTTGTAAATGATTACGCGATCAATGAAAAAGGCAAAAAATGATGAATAGTGAGAATGACGAAATTGTTCACATGGCGAACTCGCCAACAGAGGAAAACAGTATGGTGGATAATGAGGTGGAAAACAATGTGATAAGTCGGGAAAATAGTCCGGAACCATTTCAAAATTTTTCTCAATCAGAAAATTCACAGAATACGAGATCAACGATAGAAGATTCTGGAATAGTATCGAACACAGATAGCTTTATAGCCATGCAGAAGGAAGCTGGTTTTGTGGGAAATGTGAGGGGTGAAAAGAATTTTGAAACAGTTACTATGGAGCAGTTGATGAGTGCTATATTAAATGTGGGATCACAGTTACGATCTGAATTAAAAACAGATATGGAAACACAAATAGGAACAATTAAAACTGATATAGGAACTATTAAAACTGAGATGGGAACAATTAAAACTGAGATGGGAACAATTAAAACAGAGATGGGAACTTTGGGATCTGAAATTAAAACTGATATGGGAACAATGGAAACACGGATAGATTCACGAATAGGGACATGTTTCAAAAATATGAAAGATGAATTAAAGAAAGAAATCAGGGAAGAAGTACAACCGATTCTGAATTCTCACAATAATAGATTAATTGCAGTAGAAATCAGACAAAGGGAACAGGATAGAGAACAGGAAGAAAGAGATCGCGTGATAGTACAGAAATTTTCAGAGTTAAATTTACAACGTGCACAAGACAAGGAAGAAATAATTGAAAGAATCGAGGAATCCGTACCAAATGACAGACTAAATAACTTAACACAACAATATGAACAGCTAGCTACCAAATGTGACAATACTGAAACCCGAGTCGCGACACTTACGGAAGACGTAAATAAACAGAAAGAACAATTAGGTGACTTATCGGAAAGAGTTGAGGAAATTTCAGATAAACTGACAAATCTTAGTTTACATGGGGACAGAGATTCGGATGATACAGTTCCATTACCATTTGCAGAAACCGAAGAGTATCAGAACATAAATAAGCATGTTGAAAATCAGGGAAGATTTAATGAACGCGTGAAAAAGGAATTTGAGGCATTACGGAAGCAAGTCAAACAAATCGAAGGCGAAATTGTAGGAAAAGATAGCAGAAGAAATTTAGAATCACAGGTAGCAGAGGGGTTTGAAGAAAATAATTTGTTTCATTTACGGGATGCAACAAGAGAGCGCCAGGCGCGCGAACTTTACAATAATCGACATTCGGACTGGGACAGACGCGGTAGGTCTTTGTCGCCACGAGGCGAAAACTTTGACTATAAACACTTTTTGACTGTTCGGAAATTTAAGATCTTCCGCAACTCTAAGAATGACATACATCCATGTGCATGGTTAGATCAATTTATGTACGCACTTCCACCAAATTGGCCACTAAGTCACAAACTGGAATTTATGTGTGGATATTTAGAAAACGAACCGGCGACGCGGATGCGCGCACTCATTAGAGATTGTAATAATCTAAATGATTTTTATCATGCATTTCTATCGGCATATTGGTCTGAAAACACGCAAGACAGAGTCAAACACAGTCTTATTATGCAGCGTAATTTCAAACAGTCTGAGTTCCGCACGCCGGCAGAGTACTTTGAAGACATGATTCGAAAGAATCAGTTCCTGTCCAACCCTTATAGCCCGACTGAATTAATTCGCATTTGTTTAACTAAGTTGCCACAATCTATAAGACAAATTGCTTTGGCCGGAAGATGTAAAGACGACATTGAGACTTTTAAGACTTTGTTGCAATAACTTGAGTATGACAACGACGACGGGACCTCTTGTAACTTTTTCAGTAACAGTAATTACAATAGACTTTCAGAGAAAAGAGAGAGTGATCGGAACGGGCGTTATATGGGTAATTTTGAGAATGACAGACGTAACAGACACGACAATAGATACCAGCCCTATGACAATAACAGACGTTCTAACAGAAATTACACAGACAATAGCGGTAATTCGTACCGGAATGATCAATCATACGGAAACAGTAATCGGTATCATCAGGACAGAAATCATTCATACAGTAATAGAAATTCTTACTACAGAAATAGTCAGGGTAGTAGATACAACAATAATTTCAGAAATGACAGTCGAAATTACACAAGAAGTAGTTATGCAGACAGACAGGAAAACAGAAATTTTAATAACAGGCACAACCAAGAATTTGTATCTAACAGACAGGAGGGACCTAATTGGCATCCTCCACGTGACAGAATTTCAGAGAGACAAGTGCAAATCGTAGAAATGGATCCGCGAAATGACGCGAATACTCAAAGACGTGACGCAAACAATCGACAATGACTTGCAGCTTCGGCTTCTGGCAGCAATATAGACGGTTCAGAAAGTAATGACACTACGACTTTACACTACGTACGCCTGGAAGACATGAGAGACATTTTGTTAGATGAAAAGGAAAATAATGTAGACGCATTTTTACACCCTGTTATTGAAGTATGTGTGGATAAGAATAAGTTCACTGCAGTTTTAGATTCTGGGAGCCCATTGAATGTCATTAGTGAATCAGTTTTTCGTATATGTGAAAGAACTATTGCCTGTCCTGTGTTACCTATTTCTAAAACTACAATTCGAGGTGCTATTTCTGGAAAAAGTGTGGAAGTCAAACAACAGACCAACTTAAATTTCATTTGTCAAGGATACGAATTTTCTGCTAATTTTATTATTGTTCCATTACTCAGTACACAAATTATATTAGGTATGGAGTTTCTTAACGCACATAAGGCAATTTTGAACTTTAAAGAAGGAAGTGTGAATTTGACTGTTGCCGGAATGCCGAAATGTTTAAAATTTTTCGAGTGTTTAACAAGATCTGAGTCAGATACAAAATGTTTAAGGTTTCTTACTTCTGATGTTTTCGTTGAGCATTATGACGACAATGTGTTTATTCATGATAATGACAATAGATACAGAGACGCGATGGATGATATAATTAATAGCGAAGAATTAATTAATGAAAAGGTTAAGAAAGCTGAAGTGCCAGATGACGTTGCAAGAGAAGAGCTGCACCACATTTTGACTTCACATGCTACAGTGTTTAGTCATCACACAGGAACTATACAAGGCTTACAATATTTATTTAAAGTGAAAGAACACACACCATTTCGCGGGAAAACGTACGCTATTCCTTTGGCTTACAGAGACAAGGTTAAGAATGAACTTCAGTACATGTTAGATCAGGGCATTATTGAGCCTGCAGTCAGTCCTTATACTAGCCCATTACACGTTGTTCTTAAAAAGGATGGATCAATTCGTCTGGTTCTGGATTCCAGACAGATAAATAATATCATCATTCCTGAAACTGACCGCCCACAAAATTTAGATGAACTTCTTCAACATTTCCATGGAATTAAAGTTTTATCCACGATTGATATGCGCGCAAGTTTTTGGCAAATAGAACTCCACCCTGACTGTAGAAAATATACTGCCTTTTTAGCCTTTGGTAACTGTTACCAGTTTCGGAAATTACCGTTTGGACTTACTGTATCTTCAGCAGCATTTATTCGTAGCCTAAATGAAATTTTACCTGTTTGTCTTCGTGACAATATTACTTCTTATGTTGACGACATTCTTATCGCTAAACGTTCTTGGAGTGAGCACAACAAAATTTTGGATTCATTATTACGTATTTTTGCACGAGTTGGCATGACAGTGAACTTGGAAAAATCTGAATTTGGTCGTTCTCAGGTGAAATTTCTCGGCCACATTATTTCTACAGAAGGTATTCTTCCTGATCCAGAAAAATTAGATGCTATTCGTAATTATGCTGTTCCTACTACAAAACGTGATGTTCGTAGTTTCCTTGGTGTCTGTAATTTTCTTCGACGCTTTGTTAAATTGGACGATTTGGCCACACCTCGTTTATGTGAACTATCCGGAAAGAAATCTAATTGGTGTTGGGATGAGGAAGCTCAGTCAGAATTTGAACAGCTTCGTGATGCTTTAGTTGCTGCTCCACTTCTTTCACATCCGGATTTATCTACAGATTTTTGTTTGGCGACGGACTCATCATACAAGGGCCTAGGTGCACATTTATTTCAAGAGATAGAAGAAAACGGCGTTGTAGTACAGAAGACTATTGCATTTGGAAGTCGCGTTCTCTCTAAATCCGAAAAGAATTATTCGATTACGGAACTTGAAGCTTTGGCTGTTGTTTGGGCTTTCACAAAATTTCGCACATTTTTGTTTGGCAGACATACTAAGGTTTACACCGATCATCGAGCTCTGGAATTTCTTATGTCAACAAAATTAACTCATGGCAGATTGTCACGATGGGCGTTGTACCTACAGGAATTTGACTTTAGTATTGTTTACATACAGGGTTCTTCTAATATTGTTGCCGATGCTTTATCACGTGCACCTATGGGTTTGAAACAAAGTGCTGAAGAGGACTGCAAGGAAAACAATTATTGTTTGATGTATATTCAAGGTGTTGCGTTTGAGAACTTTATTTCGTCTTCGCTCCAGGATATCGCTAAGGAGCAAAATAAGGATCCAATCTGGAAGGACATTAAGGAGAAGTGGAGGAGAAAGGAAAGCGTAGCGATTAGACAGCATTATCTAGTCCGCAATGACATTCTTTTTAAACGAAAATCGGTCGACAACTCCGTTTGGTTAGTTTGTATTCCTGATGAGTGGGTCAATAAATTGATTTGGTATACGCATCTCAGTTATGCACACTTTGGTCCCCGAAAATGCTTTCACAAATTACGAGAAAATTGTTACTTCAGTAATATGGAAAAACGTATTCGATCTGTTCTTGCCAAATGTAAATTATGTCAAATGGCTAAGCCTCCAACGATTTCTCACAGAGCACCGTTGTTTCCCATCATTCCAGCGAAATTAAAGGAGATGGCTGCAGTCGATTTGTTTGGTCCAGTGGTTCGATCTACTAATGGTTTTGCGTACATTTTCGTAGCAGTGGAGTTGACGTCAAAATATGTGTGTTTTACACCGTTACGCAAAGCAACAGCTCGTTCAGTATCTAATGCTTTCATCAAACATTTTCTTAAAGAAGTTGGTCATGTTGATAAGGTTATATCAGATAATGGATCACAGTTTCGTTCTAAAATTTGGCTTCGTACTCTACAGCGTCGTAAAATTAAACCAATTTTCATTTCACTTTTTCACCCTCAATCTAACGCTTCAGAAAGATGGATGAAGGAAATCAATAAATTGTGCCGTCTTTATTGTCATCAGAATCACAGAACTTGGGATCAGTATCTTCATATTTTTCAAAACATTCTGAATGAACTTCCTAATGACTCAACTTCTTTACCGCCTCTATTGATATTAAAAAATAAAGTACCAACAAATCGCATTTCTGAAATCGTTCCTTTTCCGCCTTCACGGAAACTGCGGCATTCTGAAGTTGTCAACCTGGCTCTACAAAATATTGCATCTGCGGCTGCTAGAAGAGAGAAATCATCTAAGCGTCCTGGTCGTTCAAAAATCTTGTCAGTTGGTCAAAAGGTATTAATTAAGTCCCACCGTTTGTCTCACAAAGGAAAAGGCTTGTGTCGCAAATTTTTTCTGCTTTATAACGGTCCATATAGAATTCGTAAAATTATTCATGATAACACTGTCGAAGTAGAAACTCTTAAATCTCGACGCTCTAAAGGAATACATCATATATCAAACGTTAAAATTTTTGTGGAATAACATACTTTAGAGAAACTAACAGCTACATGTAAACATGCGGAGAGTACAAGGATACCGCGCTGTGTTTTGGCGGCGGCACATACTCAAAGCAACAGTGAAGTCTGCGCGCCGCACAAGGCAGTCGTTGACCGCAAACAATAGCTTCCTACGTCACGCGTCTACAGCTGATCGAGCGCTCAGTGCGAATGCACTGACAGCCGTAAACAAATACACAGTCTAATTTCTCCGACTAAATTCTGTATAAAGCTATAAGGACTTGTTGAATTGTGTTATTAACATTCAGTATTTTGCAGGATACGGTTGTATAAAGTATTTAAGACCTTCAGGTAAATTCTGTGCGTGTCCGACGTTAAGACGACCTGCTATCGAGAAAATTTCAGGAAGAATGTAATTTCGAAGAAGAAAGTAATTAACTAAAAAAGGTAACTATTAATTGAGTTCATTTTCAGGTAACATATTTCCACTTAGGTACGTACTTTAGACGTAATTTGCTGCTCGCGATTACGTGATTCATACTTTGTGCTAAATTTCATGTTCTATGAATTTACGTGTGAAGCGACGTGCTTGCGTACGTTAACTGATTTTGACAATGATTATTAATGAACTGGGTTGTGACTTGTATATATTATGCATCGCTTGGCTGCACTGCTATTTCACTGATGTCATATTTTTTAATTATGTGCCTGCTGTGCTTATTTATTTAAATTATAATTGTAACCTGATTAATTGTGCTGACTGTGATTATGTATGTAAGTTATACTTTGTGATTTATCTGCTTGCGCCTTCATGTTTACTTATTAAGATGACATATGAACATTTATTTGCTTATGCTGATATGTTGCTAATGACCTGTTTATTACGTAAGATATATGTTTGCTGCTTTTTGTATGGATTGCATATTTACACATTTCTGTTTTGTTGTCATAACTACTCTTCGATTTAGAATATAGAAATGCTGATATACTGTGTATGAACATAGAGTTTAGGTTACACTGTGGTATTAATTATAGATTGTTCGCTTGGCAGAGCCTCGTTGTAGGAATTGTGCTGCATCCACTTGTTGACATTCTGTTCTCTACTGGTATATTTACTCGCTATTGCATGTTTTGCTTACGCTCAGTGCCTTATATTTTTAAGATAAGAAAATGAACTGCTATAATTCGACGAACGACATTAGTATAAGAAAGTCATAGAAGTCACATGAGCTGAGGTTTTATAGAAGCTGTATAAATTTATGCTAATAGGAAGGAGGCTAACGACATGACAGACCGAAGCTAGGTTTAGACCATTGACAGTATTACACTGGATTTTTCGTGAGCAATTGAAATAGGAAGTGACACTTGACACAAAAAATACTCCACATGTTTGCTTCTGCTATGATTCTTGAAGTGGTGTACACACTGTGAAATATTATGATCTTTCACACTCCGTAATCGTACGTAATTACTGAGAGTTATTCGAACTAAGTCTGTTAGAGGTCAGGTATGCATTTCTTTTATTTAATGATGGACAAGGAACCAAAATGTATCTTATAATTTATAATGAGTAGAAAATTTGGGTCAGATGGATTACACAGAGGTTGTGTGTGGACACTGTGTCTTCGGATTGTATGGGATGCTGAATTGAAGTTGCATTAGGATTTTATCTGTACTTGTTCGAGGAGACTGACTAGAGGAAAGAGTTGTTATGGAAGTGAGATGATATTGGTGCTGAGGTTTATATTTATCGACGTATTATTGAGGTATAGAGATTATATGAAGTTGATGATTATTGGAGTTTTTGTGGACAAGAGGTAAGGTAAATGATATTGATGATAAGACGTATTGAAGAGGTATTATTGAGGTATTATTGAGATTGTGTGAAGCTGATGATTATTGGAGTTTTGGTGTATAAGAGGTAAAGTAAGTGAGGAGCATATTTTTTTTTTTTTGTTGGTCTTATGGAACAAGGAGGATGAAGAGAGCAGACTAGAACACTAAAATAGAAGGAAGATAGTCTATACACACACTTTGTTAAATCAATAAGCAGTATATACTTTTTTTTGGAGAGAGGAAGTAATTGCATATCTTGGCTCACTGACAGTTGTTCAACAACAGTACATTTTGATCTGGCTTGGCAAACATTGGTCTTGACATGATGACTATGACGTTGACTTAACTATTATTGACTGTTATACATTGCTGCCAGTACTACTTGATACACATGATGAACATCAGATTTAGACAGAATTTCATTTACACAATTAACACTATTCAATTACACAGTAGTATTTAATGTGGATGAGAGATGCGTGAGTGTGTTTTGTGTGTTTTCCTTTCCTAATCCTACCCACCTATCTCCTAAATATTATTTTATTTGTTGGTAGTGGCTTGCACTGACACCCCTGAATATTATAGGTTTACTGGTATTTGTGTATTGTAATAGTTAATAGGACAATTATCTGACATCATTTGTGTGTTTGTTATGATTTGTATGTTACTGTAAAAGCATTTGTATGTGCATTCAAACTATTGTTCATGCCTGAACTGTCTGATTAGTGAAGATAAATATTCTGAACTGTTACCTGCACTTTTCAACATGATGTGTGACATTTAGTCATGTTCAATTTCTGCTGATGAACTGTGTGATCAGTGATTGTAAAAAAAAAATTATGGACTGTTACTTGTACCTTTCCTTCATGATTGGTGCCACTAGGACATGTTTAATTTCTGCTCATAAACTCTGATGAACAGTGTGATCAGTGCTAGTGAATTTTATCGAACTGCTTCTGCTGAGAGAGGTGACTTTTTGCTGTCTGCACCTACTCAACATTGCTGGGTGCCTCTGATGGACTGCTTCTACTGAAATAATGTCACTTGTTGCTGTCTGCACCTACTCAACATTGCTGGGTGCCTCTGATGGACTGCTTCTACTGAAATGATGTCACTTGTTGCTGTCTGCACCTGCTCAACATTGCTGGGTGCAACTGATGGACTGCTCCTACTGAAATGATGTCACTTGTTGGTGTCTGCACCTGCTCAACATTGCTGGGTGCAACTGATGAACTGTACTGAAATGAAGTCACTTGTTGCTGTCTGCACCTACTCAACATTGCTGGGTGCCACTGATGAACTGCTTCTACTGAATTAATGTGACTTGTTGCTGGGTGTACCTGCTAAACTTTACTGGGTGCAACTGATGGACTGCTTCTACTGAAAAGATGTCCCCTGTTGCTGTGTGTACCTCTTGAACTTTACTGGGTGCAACTAATGGACTGCTTCTACTAAAATGGTGTCACTTGTTGGTGTCTGCACCTACTCAACATTGCTGGGTGCCACTGTTAGAACTGTTTCTACTGAAATGATGCAACTGATGAACTGTTTCTACTGAAATGAAGTCACTTGTTGCTGTCTGCACCAACTCAACATTGCTGGGTGCCACTGATGTACTGCTTCTACTGAAAAGATGTCCCCTGTTGCTGTGTGCACCTGATCAACATTGCTGATGCCACTAATGGACTGCTTCTACTGAAATGGTGTCACTTGTTGGTGTCTGCACCTGCTCAACATTGCTGGGTGCAACTGATGGACTGCTTCCACTGAAATGATGTCACTTGTTGCTGTTTGCACCTACTCAATATTGCTGGGTGCCACTAATGGACTGCTTCTACTGAAAAGATGTCCCCTGTTGCTGTGTGCACCTGATCAACATTGCTGATGCCTCTGATGGATTGCTTCTACTGAATTAATGTGACTTGTTGCTGGGTGTACCTGCTAAACTTTACTGGGTGCCACTGATGGACTGCTTTTACTGAAAAGATGTCACCTGTTAGTGTCTTTTTTTTTGTATAAACTAATCATTGAAAGCATTTTATGTGAACATTTGTATAAACTGATTTTTTGTATATTGTGTAAACTATTATGTAAAGTCACATGTATGAAAAGAAGTTGTATTGCTTACTGTATTTCATATATTAGGTTAGTAAAAGGTCAGTGCAAAGCCAAAATTTTTAACTAATTATGTGATACTTAGGTATTAATATTATCTTTTATTTTTGTCTGTATTTTTGTGGACGAATTTGGTGGTATTTTCACCACCAATGCTGGCAAAAATACCATCAAATTCTGGCCTGTGGAGGAGGGGCATATGAAAGGTGGCTACACTGTGCCACTGCGCCAGAGATTGCGCCAAAGAGTACTATTAAGCCGCCTCCACAGTGCTAGTAGAGAGTTCGTAGAAGTCAGTGCGTGTTGAGAGTTCATAGCAGTCAGTGCCTGTCAAGAGCTCGTAGAGGACAGTATGTGTTAAGAGTTCGTGCCGAGATGTGCTAGTGGGCACTGCTTGTCGTGAAGTCGGAGTAAGATGTTGTAGTAAAGAGTGTTGTCCCATGTTTTAAGCAGTTATTTGATGGGAGAGATAGCAGATGTTATTGTGTGCATTTCGTCAATATATATGAAGGTAAAAACTACAATGTTCTTTTATTAATTGTGTGTCTGAAATAATGTGTCACTACAGGTTCAGTCAACAAAGCATCTGGCTTGTGTTCTTGTATTAGAGTGAATTCTGGTTTTCTTGCGTAATTATAGTTTTTCTAAATTTCTTTTGTCACGTCAGTATAGTTGGTATTTAAAAATTCTTGTCTTGTTGGAAAAGAACCGTGCCAGATGTGGACGTTGAGTCGCACTCCCACATACAGAACAGTGACTCTTGTGCTTATTGGTTTTGTTGGTTTTTTAGTTGCTGGGGACTTAATTAATTAACTGTGTTTACGAAAATTTTCTTACATTGTTCTTTGCAGTCAGATAGCGTAATAATTCTAGTCAGGGCCAACCGTTTACGAGACACTGCGTAATCGGACAGACATACTAAAACTAAAAATCATTTTCAATCATATATATTTAATTAAGCCCCCATGCAACTTCTTCGTCGGAGCTGAATCGCTGGAACCACAATTAACGCTGAGAGGTACTGTGAGACTCTGAAAAAACTCAAACCGGCAATTCAGAACCGGAGAAAAGGAATGTTGAGCAAGGGCGTACACATTTCCCATGACAACGCTCGCCCACACGTCGCTCGGCAAACCGTTGCTCTCCTGCAACAGTTTCAGTGAAACATAATCACCCACCCACCCTATAGTCCTGAATTGGCGCCCAGTTACTATCACCTGTTCCCTAGGTTAAAAGAACATTTGACCGCAAAACGATTCAGCTCCAACGACGAGGTGAAAGAAGAGGTTCATAACTTTCTGAACAGCATGGCGGCGAGCTGGTATGACATGAACTCATCCTCCCGCACAGGCCATGAAGGCCCAAATGTACCGACCGGCCGCCGTGTCATCCTCAGACCACAGGCGTGACTGGATGCGGATATGGAGGGGCATGTTGTCAGCACACCGCTCTCCCGGCCGCATGTCAGTTTCCGAGACCGGAGCCGCTACTTCTCAATCAAGTAGCTCCTCAGTTTGCCTTACAAGGGCTGATTGCACCCCGCTTGCCAACAGCGCTCGGCAGACCGGATGGTCACCCATCCAAGTGCTAGCCCAGCCCGACAGCGCTCAACTTCGGTGATCTGACGGGAACCGGTGTTACCACTGCGGCAAGGCCGTTGGCCTGGTATGACATGAGCATACAAAAACTGCCACAGCGTCTACAAAAATGCATCGACAGAAATGGTGGTTATGTCGAAAAATAGCTAAATGTTCAAGTTGTAAACTGATGTAAACCATTGTAGAAATAAACAGGTCTATGTACTTATTAAAAAAAGGAGACCTTACTTTTGCGATTACACTCGTATTAAGTTATAAAAGTGGCCTATGTAATGTGAAATTGACTACTAGATGTCAAGAGAGGTGTATCTGCAAGTATAAAAGGTGGCGGGGAATAGCGTACTGTCAGTAGAGAAGCAGTGACACCAGAGCAGGTCGGGCAGGAGAGATGAGTGACTTCAAACGTCGACTGGCCACTGGATGTCACCTGTGAAACAAATTCACCAGGGACGTTCCAACCCTTCTAAAGCTTCCCAGATCGACTGTTGCTGATGTGAATGTGAAGGGGAAAGGCGAAGGAACAACTGCAGGTAAACCGCGACCAGGCACATCTCATATACTGATAGACAGCGACCATTGATCATTGCAGAGGACGACTGTAAAAAATCACGTGAAATCAGCGGAAGAAATCACTGTGAATTTCAAAGGGATAATAGCAGTTTAGGTAGCATAATGACTGTACGTAGAAAGTTAAACTTTGGGGTACAATGGTCGAGCAGCTTCTCAAAAGTCACAAGTTTCTGTAGTTAAAGCTAAGCGATGTAAAGAGCGACGCTACGAGGCAGTGCATGACTGGAAACCAGTAATTTGGAGTGATGAATCCTGCTATACCCTGGCAATCCGATAGAAACGAATGTTTGACGATTGCTTAGAGAACGTTTCCTGTTATGATGTGAAGTGCCAGCAGTGACGTACAGTGGAGGTGGTATTACGGAACGAGGGCGATTTAGAGGTTATCTTGTGGTCCCCTCATTGCACCGAAGAAAATGTTAAATGCAGAACGATATGGACTCATTTTACAGTAGGAGAACAGCTCAGAGACAATGACTTTATCAGCCTGAACATGCACCTTGTCATAAAGCAGCATCCATGAGGCAATGATTTGTGGATAACAGCATTCCTGAAATAGCTGACTTGCCAGAGTCCGGACTTGAAACGAACTCAACATCTTTGGCATAAGTTAGAACTTCGACTTTGTTCCAAATCCCAACGTCCAACGTCAATAACTTCTCTGTTTTGGCCTCTTGGAGACAGAATGAGCTGCCATTCATCCATAGACATGCCGACAAATGGTTCAAATGGCTCTAAGCACTATGGGACTTAACATCTGAGGTCATCAGTCCCCTAGACTTAGAACTACTTAAACCTAACGACATCACAGACATCCATGCCCGAGGCAGGATTCGAACCTGCGACCGTAGCAGCAGCGCGGTTCCGGACTGAAGCGCCTAGAACCGCGCGGCCACAAACGGCCGGCTACATGCCGACACATCATTGAAAATATCCCCAGTAGAGTTCAAGCCGTCATTAAAGGCGAAGAGTGCACACATCCCATAGTAATCTCCACTGATAGGTGTCTGGGGACTTTTGTAAACCACCTCGTATATAGGACTACCAGGAAACAATAAAAAAGCGGACTGAAAAGGAGATATTACGAGCCGTGCAAAATAGCAGGAACCGTTGTTCCAAGTTTGCTTCGAATAATCAAAAACTAAAACCCCGGGGGGTTTGACAACTTTGGCGTGAGTATCAGCTTTGTTGAAGTTATTGGCCGAACATTGTTCCACTCTGCCCTGCAGGTCGATCTGCTGCGAACCACGTATCTTGTGGAAACCAACATTGACTTTAAGTCGTGGGCCGAAAATGCCGTAGAAAGCGGAGGTTACGACAGGAAATAACGAGAGCTCAAATCAGTATCAATGAACAAACACACAACACACTATCAAGCTTCTAAACCAAAGTCCAGATGCATAAGAGCGAAGTAAGGGTTCTATTAGAGGACCGCCGTAACTAAGGCTTTAATGACGAGGTTGGGTGTTTATTTGCATTACAGACTATGCCATCCCCATGTGACGTGTTAGCCGTGTCCCCTGGACTCGCGGCTGTCTAAGGCGGAGCTATGCGCCAATCTTTTAAGTATCTTCATACTTTTAGATTATTGGGACATTAGATGCTTTTCATCAATATTATTCAAAAGCCTACGTATTAATAATCGACATAGGAGTTCTAAAGGTCTTTGAGAATTGCCTACACCTCCACTGCATCAAGTGCTTTATGACAGTCGCTGAATGTAAGGCGTATGATAAAACGAATGCCGGACATTTGCCACGGCGGACATTTGCCACACTTGCCCCTTCGCCAGGCAGCGATCCCTCCTTTTTCTGTCCGCTTTCAGACCCCCGTCTCCACATCTTACTCGATACAACCAGCACGTAAGGGACTTCTTCTTCGACATCTTGGCCAAATACAGAACTTCTTTTCCGAAATCGAAATATTTATAACTTTTGGGAAACGAAAGCAATACCGACGATTATGTTAGTATGTAATTAGTTCTGCCAAGAATGAATATAGATCCCCCTGTCTGTACGGTAGCTTCCTTTCACGTTTATTGATTGCGATAGAAACAGTTCATCGCCATGGGAGCAACAAGAAAGGAACGATGTAAAGAAAATGCGAATGTACGCTAATCATTTCTTTTTGATCACTGCATTTGTGCCTATTTTAATTACTACAACTGCATGCCCAAAAGACAATAAGGAAAGAAGAAATGGGTCTGAGAACGTTTGAAAAGAAGAACGGCATATTCCATATTAATTTACTCTCTAAAATACGTTATCCCTTGGGGCGAAACATTAGTTGATAAAGTGTAGCGGGACAATGTTCAAAACATGACTGAAAATACGTTCATTAAATAGAGTTAAGAACATTTATGACTGACATGTCATTTAAAGTCGACGTACAATTTTAAAATGTTAGAAATAAGGAAATGAAGTAATATAGAATGTTATGCTTGTAATGTACGTTGTTGTTCTACATTGTTTAGCTCTGGTATTTACATGGTCACAGAGAAAGCATCCTAGGTTTTGGAGGGAAAAGCCATAATTGTAATGATGTTCACTACAACAGAAACAAGAAACACAACTTAAGGAAAAATAATGTAATGTGTGTTCCAGCTCACAAACGACATTGAAGCAGATAGTTCCTGTGATTTAGTATGGGCAGAGGTTATATTCGACAACCGGAATAAATTAATAACTGGCTCCTTTGACCGACCCCCGGTCTCAGATGAAACAGTTGCTGAACAGTTCAAAGAAAACTCGAGTCTCATCACAAATAGGTACCCTAATCATACAATTATAGTTGGCATACCTTCCGTATGTCGACAAAAATACATTTTCAGACCCTATTGTAGATAGAAAACAACTTCCGTAATTGTTCTAAATGCTTTATTTAAAAATTATTTTGAACAATTACTTCACGAGGCAATTCAAATTGTAAATGGTTACGTAAACACACTTGACATCTTAGCCACAAATAATTCTGAGCATCACGACGGATACAGGGATTAGTGAACACACAGTCGTAGCGAGGCTCAATTCTGTAACAAAGAAATTCACCAAAACTAACTGCGAAATATATCTATTTATAAAAGCAACTAAAAATTCGGTTGACGCCTTTCTAAGAGACAGTGTCCAATCCTTCCAAACTATGTAAGTGAAGACCATATGTGGCTTAAGTTCAAAGAAATAGTATCAACAGCACTCGAGAGAATCATACCAAATAAATTATTAATAAGAGACGGAACTGACCCCCATGGTACACAAAATAGGACAGAAAGATGCTGCAGGAGCACCGAAGAAGGCAAGTATAATTTAGACGAACGCAAAATCTCCAAGATCGGCGAAGTTTTACTGAGGCTCGAAATTTAGTGCGGATTTCAGTGCGAGGTGCATTTAATAGTTTCCACAACGAAACTCTCTCTAGAAACGTGGCGGAAAATCCAAAGAGATTCTGGTTCTATGTTAAGTAAAACAGCGGAAAGGCTCAGTAAGCGATGAGGAGGAGGAGGGGGAAACAAGGGACCCAACCCTTCGGAGCAGGTAAAAACGTGGCAAATGTCCGGCGTGGCAAATGTCCGCACACCTGATAAAACCTCCTGGAAGATTAAAATTATCTATCGGACCTTTGTCTTTCACGTCCCAGGTCACATTTTTATTCTTGAAAGTTTCAAATCAGAGTGAAAAATGATTCAGGATGTATGTTGATATGATTCTATGGTCTTTCGAAGAAGAAGCAGCACAGCGTTTAGCACACTCCGCTGACATTCGGGAGAACGACGGTTCAAGCCCCGTCCGGCCAGCCACATCTATGTTTTCCATGATTTCCCTACATCGCTCCAGGCAGGTCGTTTGGTTGGTAGATTTGGGAGGAGGGGACCCAGCAGCGAGGTCATCTGCCCCATCGGATTAGGGGAGGATGGGAAAGGAAGTCAGCTGTGCCCTTTCGAAGAATTCATCCCAGCATTTGCACGAAACGATTTATGGAAATTACGGAAAACCTAAATCAGGATGGACGGACGCGGGTTTGAACCCTCGTTCTCCCGAATTTGAGCCCAGTGTGCTAAACGCTGGGCCACCTCGCTCGTGCTCCAGGCAGCATGGCTCCTTTGCAACAGAGCACCACCGACATCCTTCCTCATCATTTCGTAATCTGTGCTTGCGTTTCGTCTCTAAAGACATCGTTGTCCACAAGATGTTTAACTCTAATCCTCCTTCCTTCAAGAGAAGCCTGTATACTAGAGAAACTCCACCTGCATATGTGCATAACGCTATCCGATGATTTTTGTCAAATGGTTCAAATGGCTCTGAGGACTATAGGACTTAGCATCTGAGGTCCCCCTAGAACTTAGAACTACTTAAACCTAACTAACCTAAGGACATCACACACATCCATGCCCGAGGCAGCATTCGAACCTGCGACCGTAGCGGTCGCGCGGTACCAGACTGAAGCGCTTAGAACCGCTCGGCCACAATGGCCGGCTGATTTTTGTCACCTCGGTGTGTAACCACCCAATATTTTACGCTTCACGAGTATGCTCGTAGAACATGCATTTTTGTTCAAGAATTTGCACTGGCTGGGAATCGAGGCCACCTAAGCAAGCATTCTGTCAAAGAGTCACACTGCCTCTTGAAACAAAAGTTGCCTTTTCTTTAGGCTGTTAAAGATGCTCAGAAAACTTGAAAGATGATTTTCTCGAGAATGTTTGAGAGTCACATTGCACTGCTTTGGTGCAGTGATATTTGAGTTCTGTACTTCGCGTACCATAAATGCAAAAAACTACGAAAATCCAATTGCCGTGTGGTATTCTCGTAAATCGAGTGAATCTGACCTATTTGTTGCCAAGTAGATCCAGTACGTTTCTCTAGCGACTGGCTGACTTAACAACTGCTCAAATTAATTTTTTAAAACTTGGTTTAGTGCAGTGTTACAAGGGTTTTCGTCCCACTTCGAAGAAATATCCGACATCAGCAACGCTGTGTATGACTGAATTTATTCTTGAATATTTAAGGCATTCTGTCACATGCATTCTGACAGGCGCTAAGTTTGTCGCTGGTCACTATTTCAAGCTTATGTCACTCAGGGTTCACTAAACCCTTGGTTCAACAAAACCAGACAGGTGATAGGGGTGTCGAAAGTGAGTACTCTGAGATAGCGAATCAAAGGTCATAAAAGTTAGCTCAAGCGCAGAGAGGTGGGGAATGAACAAGGTGGACATACGAATACAAATACTGTCTTATCTTTCGAGACAAACACAAGCAACTGCCTATCGACAAAACAAAAACAGGCCACAGAAGGTGCACACAGCGACAGCGTGGTAATGTGGACATCCGTAGCGAGTGATGGGGACTCAGCCGGCCGCGGTGGCCGAGCGGTTCTAGGCGCTCATTCCGGAACCGTGAGACTGCTACGGTCGCAGGTTCGAATCCTGACTCGGGAATGGATGTGTGTGATGTCCTTAGGTTAGTTAGGTTTAAGTAGTTCTGAGTTCTAGGTGACTGAT